>NW_025062923.1:0-5633 GCF_018153295.1 Drosophila grimshawi
TTAGATGAGTCGGAAGTCAAATATTATTTTAATGCAGTTTTGTTCCAAAGATCGAGTGAATTCTAAAAACACCTTTATAATTGAAATGGGGCAATTTTTTGACGAAGATATGGCCATTTATTTCAAGGTAGACCCTATTTAATGCTTTCCATATATTTTCTATTTATCGAAGAATATCCCTTAATATCTTTCTTAGATGAGTCGGAAGTCAAATTATTTTAATGCAGTTTTGTTCCAAAGATCGAGTGAATTCTAAAAACACCTTTATAATTGAAATGGGGCAATTTTTGACGAAGATATGGCCATTTATTTCAAGGTAGACCCTATTTAATGCTTTCCATATATTTTCTATTTATCGAAGAATATCCCTTAATATCTTTCTTAGATGAGTCGGAAGTCAAATTATTTTAATGCAGTTTGTTTTCAAAGATCAAGTGAATTCTAAAAACACCTTTATAATTGAAATGGGGCAATTTTTGACGAAGATATGGCCATTTATTTTCAAGTAGACCCTATTTAATGCTTTCCATATATTTTCTATTTATCGAAGAATATCCCTTTATATCTTTCTTAGATGAGTCGGAAGTCAAATTATTTTAATGTAGTTTTGTTCCAAAGATCAAGCGAATTCTAAAAACACCTTTATAATTGAAATGGGGCAATTTTTGACGAAGATATGGCCATTTATTTCAAGGTAGACCCTATTTAATGCTTTCCATATATTTTCTATTTATCGAAGAATATCCCTTAATATCTTTCTTAGATGAGTCGGAAGTCAAATTATTTTAATGCAGTTTTGTTCCAAAGATCGAGTGAATTCTAAAAACACCTTTATAATTGAAGTGGGGCAATTTTTAACGAAGATATGGCCATTTATTTCAAGGTAGACCCTATTTAATGCTTTCCATATATTTTCTATTTATCGAATATCCCTTAATATCTTTCTTAGATGAGTCGGAAGTCAAATTATTTTAATGCAGTTTTGTTCCAAAGATTAAGTGAATTCTAAAAACACCTTTATAATTGAAATGGGGCAATTTTTGACGAAGATATGGCCATTTATTTCAAGGTAGACCCTATTTAATGCTTTCCATATATTTTCTATTTATCGAAGAATATCCCTTAATATCTTTCTTAGATGAGTCGGAAGTCAAATTATTTTAATGCAGTTTTGTTTCAAAGATTAAGCGAATTCTAAAAACACCTTTATAATTGAAGTGGGGCAATTTTTAACGAAGATATGGCCATTTATTTCAAGGTAGACCCTATTTAATGCTTTCCATATATTTTCTATTTATCGAATATCCCTTAATATCTTTCTTAGATGAGTCGGAAGTCAAATTATTTTAATGCAGTTTTGTTCCAAAGATCGATTGAATTCTAAAAACACCTTTATAATTGAAATGGGTCAATTTTTGACGAAGATATGGCCATTTATTTCAAGGTAGACCATATTTAATGCTTTCCATATATTTTCTATTTATCGAAGAATATCCCTTAATATCTTTCTTAGATGAGTCGGAAGTCAAATTATTTTAATGCAGTTTTGTTTCAAAGATTAAGCGAATTCTAAAAACACCTTTATAATTGAAGTGGGGCAATTTTTAACGAAGATATGGCCATTTATTTCAAGGTAGACCCTATTTAATGCTTTCCATATATTTTCTATTTATCGAATATCCCTTAATATCTTTCTTAGATGAGTCGGAAGTCAAATTATTTTAATGCAGTTTTCTTCCAAAGATCGAGTGAATTCTAAAAACACCTTTATAATTGAAATGGGGCAATTTTTGACGAAGATATGGCCATTTATTTCAAGGTAGACCCTATTTAATGCTTTCCATATATTTTCTATTTATCGAAGAATATTCCTTAATATCTTTCTTAGATGAGTCGGAAATCGAATTATTTTAATGCAGTTTTGTTCCAAAGATCAAGTGAATTCTAAAAACACCTTTATAATTGAAATTGGGCAATTTTTAGATGAAGATATGGCCATTTATTTAATGCTTTCCATATATTTTCTATTTATCGATGAATATCCCTTAATATCTTTCTTAGATGAGTCGGAAGTCAAATTATTTTAATGCAGTTTTGTTCCGAAGATTGAGTGAATTCTAAAAACACCTTTATAATTGAAATGGGGTAATTTTTGACGAAGATATGGCTATTTATTTCAAGGTAGACCCTATTTAATGCTTTCCATATATTTTTTATTTATCGAAGAATATCCCTTAATATCTTTTTTAGAAGAGTCGGAAGTCAAATTATTTTAATGCAGTTTTGTTTCAAAGATTAAGCGAATTCTAAAAACACCTTATAATTGAGGTGGGGCAATTTTTGACGATGATATGGCCATTTATTTCAAGGTAGACCCTATTTAATGCTTTCAATATATTTTCTATTTATCGAATATCCCTTAATATCTTTCTTAGATGAGTCGGAAGTCAAATTATTTTAATGCAGTTTTGTTCCAAAGATCGAGTGAATTCTAAAAACACCTTTATAATTGAAATGGGGCAATTTTTGACGAAGATATGGCTATTTATTTCAAGGTAGACCCTATTTAATGCTTTCCATATATTTTCTATTTATCAAAGAATATCCCTTAATATCTTTCTTAGATGAGTCGGAAGTCAAAATATTTTAATGCAGTTTTGTTCCAAAGATCAAGCGAATTCTAAAAACACCTTTATAATTGAAATGGGGCAATTTTTGACGAAGATATGGCCATTTATTTCAAGGTAGACCCTATTTAATGCTTTCCATATATTTTCTATTTATCGAAGAATATCCCTTAATATCTTTTTTAGATGAGTCGGAAGTCAAATTATTTTAATGCAGTTTTGTTTGAAGGATTAAGCGAATTCTAAAAACACCTTTATAATTGAGATTGGGCAATTTTTGACGATGATATGGCCATTTATTTCAAGGTAGACCCTATTTAATGCTTTCCATATATTTTCTATTTATCGAATAGCCCTTAATATCTTTCTTAGATGAGTCGGAAGTCAAATTATTTTAATGCAGTTTTGTTCCAAAGATCGAGTGAATTCTAAAAAACACCTTTATAATTGAAATGGGGCAATTTTGACGAAAGATATGGCCATTTATTTCAAGGTAGACCCTATTTAGCGCTTTCCATATATTTTCTATTTATCAAAGAATATCCCTTAATATCTTTCTTAGATGAGTCGGAAGTCAAATTATTTTAATGCAGTTTTGTTCCAAAGATCAAGTGAATTCTAAAAACACCTTTATAATTGAAATGGGGCAATTTTAGATGAAGATATGGCCATTTATTTCAAGGTAGACCCTATTTAATGCTTTCCATATATTTTCTATTTATCGATGAATATCCCTTAATATCTTTCTTAGATGAGTCGGAAGTCAAATTATTTTAATGCAGTTTTGTTCCGAAGATTGAGTGAATTCTAAAAACACCTTTATAATTGAAATGGGGTAATTTTTGACGAAGATATGGCTATTTATTTCAAGGTAGACCCTATTTAATGCTTTCCATATATTTTTTATTTATCGAAGAATATCCCTTAATATCTTTTTTAGATGAGTCGGAAGTCAAATTATTTTAATGCAGTTTTGTTTCAAAGATTAAGCGAATTCTAAAAACACCTTATAATTGAAGTGGGGCAATTTTTGACGATGATATGGCCATTTATTTCAAGGTAGACCCTATTTAATGCTTTCAATATATTTTCTATTTATCGAATATCCCTTAATATCTTTCTTAGATGAGTCGGAAGTCAAATTATTTTAATGCAGTTTTCTTCCAAAGATCGAGTGAATTCTAAAAAACACCTTTATAATTAAAATGGGACAATTTTTGACGAAGATATGGCCATTTATTTCAAGGTAGACCCTATTTAGCGCTTTCCATATATTTTCTATTTTATCAAAGAATATCCCTTAATATCTTTCTTTGATGAGTCGGAAGTCAAATTATTTTAATGCAGTTTTGTTCCAAAGATCAAGTGAATTCTAAAAACACCTTATAATTGAAATGGGGCAATTTTTGACGATGATATGGCCATTTATTCCAAGGTAGACCCTATTTAACGCTTTCCATATATTTTCTATTTATCAAAGAATATCCCTTAATATCTTTCTTAGATGAGTCGGAAGTCAAATTATTTTAATGCAGTTTTGTTCCAAAGATCAAGCGAATTCTAAAAACACCTTTATAATTGAAATTGGGCAATTTTAGATGAAGATATGGCCATTTATTTCAAGGTAGACCCTATTTAATGCTTTCCATATATTTTCTATTTATCGATGAATATCCCTTAATATCTTTCTTAGATGAGTCGGAAGTCAAATTATTTTAATGCAGTTTTGTTCCGAAGATTGAGTGAATTCTAAAAACACCTTTATAATTGAAATGGGGCAATTTTTGACGAAGATATGGCTATTTATTTCAAGGTAGACCCTATTTAATGCTTTCAATATATTTTCTATTTATCGAATATCCCTTAATATCTTTTTTAGATGAGTCGGAAGTCAAATTATTTTAATGCAGTTTTGTTTCAAAAGATTAAGCGAATTCTAAAAACACCTTATAATTGAAGTGGGGCAATTTTTGACGATGATATGGCCATTTATTTCAAGGTAGACCCTATTTAATGCTTTCAATATATTTTCTATTTATCGAATATCCCTTAATATCTTTCTTAGATGAGTCGAAAGTCAAATTATTTTAATGCAGTTTTGTTCCAAAGATCGAGTGAATTCTAAAAACACCTTTATAATTGAAATGGGGCAATTTTTGACGAAGATATGGCCATTTATTTCAAGGTAGACCCTATTTAATGCTTTCCATATATTTTCTATTTATCAAAGAATATCCCTTAATATCTTTCTTAGATGAGTCGGAAGTCAAAATATTTTAATGCAGTTTTGTTCCAAAGATCAAGCGAATTCTAAAAACACCTTTATAATTGAAATGGGGCAATTTTTGACGAAGATATGGCCATTTATTTCAAGGTAGACCCTATTTAATGCTTTCCATATATTTTCTATTTATCGAAGAATATCCCTTAATATCTTTTTTAGATGAGTCGGAAGTCAAATTATTTTTTAATGCAGTTTTGTTTTAAAGATTAAGCGAATTCTAAAAACACCTTTATAATTGAAGTGGGGCAATTTTTGACGATGATATGGCCATTTATTTCAAGGTAGACCCTATTTAATGCTTTCAATATATTTTCTATTTATCGAATATCCCTTAATATCTTTCTTAGATGAGTCGGAAGTCAAATTATTTTAATGCAGTTTTCTTCCAAAGATCGAGTGAATTCTAAAAACACCTTTATAATTGAAATGGGACAATTTTTGACGAAGATATGGCCATTTATTTCAAGGTAGACCCTATTTAGCGCTTTCCATATATTTTCTATTTATCAAAGAATATCCTTTAATATCTTTCTTAGAGAGTCGGAAGTCAAATTATTTTAATGCAGTTTTGTTCCAAAGATCAAGTGAATTCTAAAAACACCTTTATAGTGAAATGGGGCAATTTTTGACGAAGATATGGCCATTTATTTCAAGGTAGACCCTATTTACGATTCTTTCCATATATTTTCTATTTATCAAAGAATATAGCTTAATATCTTTCT
>NW_025062924.1:0-88013 GCF_018153295.1 Drosophila grimshawi
TAAACCGCCAATATCTCGAAATGACTTCGAGACTACATATTTTCAGCTTTTGATGCAGAATCAAAATATATAAAAAGGGCTTCATAATGTTGAAAGAAATTCTAACTTCTGACAATTATTGACGAAGATACATCCGTTTGAATTTGGAAACAGAAACTTAAAACGTCGATTTCTCGAAATGACTTCGAGACTACATATTTTCAGCTTTTGATGCAGAATCAAAATATATAAAAAGGGCTTCATAATGTTGAAAGAAATTCTAACTTCTGACAATTATTGACGACGATACATCCGTTTGAATTTGGAAACCGAAACTTAAAACGTCAATTTCTCGAAATGACTTCGCGAATACATATTTTCACCTTTTGATGCAGAGTCAAAATATATAAAAAGGGCTTCATAATGTTGAAAGAAATTCTGACTTCTGACAATTATTGGCGAAGATACATCCGTTTGAATTTGGAAACAGAAACTTAAAACGTCAATTTCTCGAAATGACTTCGCGACTACATATTTTCAGCTTTTGATGCAGAATCAAAATATATAAAAAGGGCTTCATAATGTTGAAAAAAATTCTAACTTCCGACAATTATTGGCGAAGATACATCCGTTTGAATTTGGAAACAGAAACTTAAAACGTCAATTTCTCGAAACGACTTCAAGACTACATATTTTCAGCTTTTGATGCAGAATCAAAATATATAAAAAGGGGTTCATAATGTTGCAAGAAATTCTAACTTCTGACAATTATTGGCGAAGATACATCCGTTTGAATTTGGAAACCGAAACTTAAAACGTCAATTTTTCGAAATGACTTCGCGACTACATATTTTCAGCTTTTGATGCAGAGTCAAAATATATAAAAAGGGCTTCATAATGTTGAAAGAAATTCTAACTTCTGACAATTATTGGCGAAGATACATCATTTCTCGAAATGACTTCGCGAATACATATTTTCAGCTTTTGATGCAGAGTCAAAATATATAAAAAGGGCTTCATAATGTTGAAAGAAATTCTGACTTCTGACAATTATTGGCGAAGATACATCCGTTTGAATTTGGAAACAGAAACTTAAAACGTCAATTTCTCGAAATGACTTCGCGACTACATATTTTCAGCTTTTGATGCAGAGTCAAAATATATAAAAAGGGCTTCATAATGTTGAAAAAAATTCTGACTTCTGACAATTATTGGCGAAGATACATCCGTTTGAATTTGGAAACAGAAACTTAAAACGTCGATTTCTCGAAACGACTTCAAGACTACATATTTTCAGCTTTTGATGCAGAATCAAAATATATAAAAAGGGCTTCATAATGTTGAAAGAAATTCTAACTTCTGACAATTATTGGCGAAGATACATCCGTTTGAATTTGGAAACCGAAACTTAAAACGTCAATTTTTCGAAATGACTTCGCGACTACATATTTTCAGCTTTTGATGCAGAATCAAAATATATAAAAAGGGCTTCATAATGTTGAAAGAAATTCTAACTTCTGACAATTATTGGCGAAGATACATCCGTTTGAATTTGGAAACAGAAACTTAAAACGTCCATTTCTCGAAATGACTTCGAGACTACATATTTTCAGCTTTTGATGCAGAATCAAAATATATAAAAAAGGGCTTCATAATGTTGAAAGAAACTCTAACTTCTGACAATTATTGGCGAAGATACATCCGTTTGAATTTGGAAACCGAAACTTAAAACGTCAATTTCTCGAAATGACTTCAAGACTACATATTTTCAGCTTTTGATGCAGAATCAAAATATATAAAAAGGGCTTCATAATGTTGAAAGAAATTCTAACTGCTGACAATTATTGGCGAAGATACATCCGTTTGCATTTGGGAAAAAAAACTTAAACCGCCAATATGTCGAAATGACTTCGAGACTACATATTTTCAGCTTTTGATGCAGAATCAAAATATATAAAAAGGGGTTCATAATGTTGAAAGAAATTCTAACTTCTGACAATTATTGGCGAAGATACATCCGTTTGAATTTGGAAACAGAAACTTAAAACGCCGATTTCTCGAAATGACTTCGAGACTACATATTTTCAGCTTTTGATGCAGAATCAAAATATATAAAAAGAGCTTCATAATGTTGAAAGAAATTCTAACTTCTGACAATTATTGACGAAGATACATCCGTTTGAATATGGAAACAGAAACTTAAAACGTCAATTTCTCGAAATGACTTCGAGACTACATATTTTCAGGTTTTGATGCAGAATCAAAATATATAAAAAGGGCTTCATAATGTTGAAAGAAATTCTAACTTCTGACAATTATTGGCGAAGATACATCCGTTTGAATTTGGAAACCGAAACTTAAAACGTCAATTTCTCGAAATGACTTCGCGACTACATATTTTCAGCTTTTGATGCAGGGTCAAAATATATAAAAAGGGCTTCATAATGTTGAAAGAAATTCTAACTTCTGACAATTATTGGCGAAGATACATCCGTTTGAATTTGGAAACAGAAACTTAAAACGTCAATTTCTCGAAATGACTTCGCGACTACATATTTTCAGCTTTTGATGCAGAGTCAAAATATATAAAAAGGGCTTCATAATGTTGAAAGAAATTCTAACTTCTGACAATTATTGGCGAAGATACATCCGTTTGAATTTGGAAACAGAAACTTAAAACGTCAATTTCTCGAAATGACTTCGAGACTACATATTTTCAGCTTTTGATGCAGAAACAAAATATATAAAAAGGGCTTCATAATGTTGAAAGAAATTCTAACTGCTGACAATTATTGGCGAAGATACATCCGTTTGAATTTGGAAACAGAAACTTAAAACGTCAATTTCTCGAAATGACTTCGCGACTACATATTTTCAGCTTTTGATGCAGAGTCAAAATATATAAAAAGGGCTTCATAATGTTGAAAGAAATTCAAACTTCTGACAATTATTGGCGAAGATACATCCGTTTGAATTTGGGAAAAGAAACTAAAACCGCCAATATCTCGAAATGACTTCGCGACTACATATTTTCAGCTTTTGATGCAGAGTCAAAATATATAAAAAGGGCTTCATAATGTTGAAAGAAATTCTAACTTCTGACAATTATTGGCGAAGATACATCCGTTTGAATTTGGAAACAGAAACTTAAAACGCCAATTTCTCGAAATGACTTCGAGACTACATATTTTCAGCTTTTGAAGCAGAGTCAAAATATATAAAAGGGCTTCATAATGTTGAAAGAAATTCTAACTTTTGACAATTATTGGCGAAGATACATCCGTTTGAATTTGGAAACCGAAACTTAAAACGTCAATTTCTCGAAATGACTTCGCGACTACATATTTTCAGCTTTTGATGCAGAGTCAAAATATATAAAAAGGGCTTCATAATGTTGAAAGAAATTCTAACTTCTGACAATTATTGGCGAAGATACATCCGTTTGAATTTAGAAACCGAAACTTAAAACGTCAATTTCTCGAAATGACTTCGCGACTACATATTTTCAGCTTTTGATGCAGAGTCAAAATATATAAAAAGGGCTTCATAATGTTGAAAGAAATTCTAACTTCTGACAATTATTGGCGAAGATACATCCGTTTGAATTTGGAAACAGAAACTTAAAACGTCAATTTCGCGAAATGACTTCGAGACTACATATTTTCAGCTTTTGATGCAGAATCAAAATATATAAAAGGGCTTCATAATGTTGAAAGAAATTCTAACTTCTGACAATTATTGGCGAAGATACATCCGTTTGAATTTGGAAACAGAGACTTAAAACGTCAATTTCTCGAAATGACTTCGAGACTACATATTTTCAGCTTTTGATGCAGAATCAAAATATATAAAAAGGGCTTCATAATGTTGAAAGAAATTCTAACTGCTGACAATTATTGGCGAAGATACATCCGTTTGAATTTGGAAACCGAAACTTAAAACGTCAATTTCTCGAAATGACTTTGAGACTACATATTTTCAGCTTTTGATGCAGAATCAAAATATATAAAAAGGGCTTCATAATGTTGAAAGAAATTCTAACTTCTGACAATTATTGGCGAAGATACATCCGTTTGAATTTGGAAACCGAAACTTAAAACGTCAATTTCTCGAAATGACTTTGAGACTACATATTTTCAGCTTTTGATGCAGAATCAAAATATATAAAAAGGGCTTCATAATGTTGAAAGAAATTCTAACTTCTGACAATTATTGGCGAAGATACATCCGTTTGAATTTGGAAACCGAAACTTAAAACGTCAATTTCTCGAAATGACTTTGAGACTACATATTTTCAGCTTTTGATGCAGAATCAAAATATATAAAAAGGGCTTCATAATGTTGAAAGAAATTCTAACTGCTGACAATTATTGGCGAAGATACATCCGTTTGAATTTGGAAACCGAAACTTAAAACGTCAATTTCTCGAAATGACTTCGCGACTACATATTTTCAGCTTTTGATGCAGATTCAAAATATATAAAAGGGCTTCATAATGTTGAAAGAAATTCTGACTTCTGCCAATTATTGGCGAAGATACATCCGTTTGAATTTGGAAACCGAAACTTAAAACGTCAATTTCTCGAAATGACTTCGCGACTACATATTTTCAGCTTTTGATGCAGAGTCAAAATATATAAAAAGGGCTTCATAATGTTGAAAGAAATTCTAACTTCTGACAATTATTGGCGAAGATACATCCGTTTGAATTTGGAAATAGAAACTTAAAACGTCAATTTCTCGAAATGACTTCGAGACTACATATTTTCAGCTTTTGATGCAGAATCAAAATATATAAAAAGGGCTTCATAATTTTCAAAGAAACTCTAACTTCTGCAATTATTGGCGAAGATACATCCGTTTGAATTTGGAAACAGAAACTTAAAACGTCAATTTCTCGAAATGACTTCGAGACTACATATTTTCAGCTTTTGATGCAGAGTCAAAATATATAAAAATGGCTTCATAATGTTGAAAGAAATTCTGACTTCTGACAATTATTGGCGAAGATACATCGGTTTGAATTTGGGAAAAGAAATTTAAACCGCCAATATCTCGAAATGACTTCGAGACTACATATTTTCAGCTTTTGATGCAGAATCAAAATATATAAAAAGGGGTTCATAATGTTGAAAGAAATTCTAACTTCTGACAATTATTGGCGAAGATACATCCGTTTGAATTTGGAAACCGAAACTTAAAACGTTAATTACTCGAAATGACTTCGAGACTACATATTTTCAGCTTTTGATGCAGAGTCAAAATATATAAAAAGGGGTTCATAATGTTGAAAGAAATTCTAACTTCTGACAATTATTGGCGAAGATACATCCGTTTGAATTTGGAAACCGAAACTTAAAACGTCAATTTCTCGAAATGACTTCGCGACTACATATTTTCAGCTTTTGATGCAGAGTCAAAATATATAAAAAGGGCTTCATAATGTTGAAAGAAATTCTAACTTCTGACAATTATTGGCGAAGATACATCCGTTTGAATTTGGAAACCGAAACTTAAAACGTCAATTTCTCGAAATGACTTCGAGACTACATATTTTCAGCTTTTGATGCAGAGTCAAAATATATAAAAAGGGCTTCATAATGTTGAAAGAAATTCTAACTTCTGACAATTATTGGCGAAGATACATCCGTTTGAATTTGGAAACAGAAACTTAAAACGTCAATTTCTCGAAATGACTTCGAGACTACATATTTTCAGCTTTTGATGCAGAATCAAAATATATAAAAAACGCTTCATAATGTTGAAAGAAATTCTAACTTCTGACAATTATTGGCGAAGATACATCCGTTTGAATTTGGAAACCGAAACTTAAAACGTCAATTTCTCGAAATGACTTCGCGACTACATATTTTCAGCTTTTGATGCAGAGTCAAAATATATAAAAAGGGCTTCATAATGTTGAAAGAAATTCTAACTTCTGACAATTATTGGCGAAGATACATCCGTTTGAATTTGGAAACAGAAACTTAAAACGTCAATTTCTCGAAATGACTTTGAGACTACATATTTTCAGCTTTTGATGCAGAATCAAAATATATAAAAGGGCTTCATAATGTTGAAAGAAATTCTAACTTCTGACAATTATTGGCGAAGATACATCTGTTTGAATTTGAAAACCGAAACTTAAAACGTCAATTTCTCGAAATGACTTTGAGACTACATATTTTCAGCTTTTGATGCAGAATCAAAATATATAAAAAGGGCTTCATAATGTTGAAAGAAATTCTGACTTCTGACAATTATTGGCGAAGATACAACCGTTTGAATTTGGAAACAGAAACTTAAAACATCAATTTCGCGAAATGACTTCGAGACTACATATTTTCAGCTTTTGATGCAGAGTCAAAATATATAAAAAGGGCTTCATAATTTTGAAAGAAATTCTAACTTGTGCAATTATTGGCGAAGATACATCCGTTTGAATTTGGAAACAGAAACTTAAAACGTCGATTTCTCGAAATGACTTCAAGACTACATATTTTCAGCTTTTGATGCAGAATCAAAATATATAAAAAGGGCTTCATAATGTTGAAAGAAATTCTAACTGCTGACAATTATTGGCGAAGATACATCCGTTTGAATTTGGAAACCGAAACTTAAAACGTCAATTTCTCGAAATGACTTCGCGACTACATATTTTCAGCTTTTGATGCAGAGTCAAAATATATAAAAAGGGCTTCATAATGTTGAAAGAAATTCTAACTTCTGTCAATTATTGGCGAAGATACATCCGTTTGAATTTGGAAATAGAAACTTAAAACGTCAATTTCTCGAAATGACTTCGCGACTACATATTTTCAGCTTTTGATGCAGAGTCAAAATATATAAAAAGCGCTTCATAATGTTGAAAGAAATTCTAACTGCTGACAATTATTGGCGAAGATACATCCGTTTGAATTTGGAAACCGAAACTTAAAACGTCAATTTCTCGAAATGACTTCGCGACTACATATTTTCAGCTTTTGATGCAGAATCAAAATATATAAAAAGGGCTTCATAATGTTGAAAGAAATTCTAACTTCTGACAATTATTGGCGAAGATACATCCGTTTGAATTTGGAAACAGAAACTTAAAACGTCAATTTCTCGAAATGACTTTGAGACTACATATTTTCAGCTTTTGATGCAGAATCAAAATATATAAAAGGGCTTCATAATGTTGAAAGAAATTCTAACTTCTGACAATTATTGGCGAAGATACATCCGTTTGAATTTGAAAACCGAAACTTAAAACGTCAATTTCTCGAAATGACTTCGAGACTACATATTTTCAGCTTTTGATGCAGAATCAAAATATATAAAAAAGGGCTTCATAATGTTGAAAGAAATTCTGACTTCTGACAATTATTGGCGAAGATACAACCGTTTGAATTTGGAAACAGAAACTTAAAACATCAATTTCGCGAAATGACTTCGAGACTACATATTTTCAGCTTTTGATGCAGAGTCAAAATATATAAAAAGGGCTTCATAATGTTGAAAGAAATTCTAACTGCTGACAATTATTGGCGAAGATACATCCGTTTGAATTTGGAAACCGAAACTTAAAACGTCAATTTCTCGAAATGACTTCGCGACTACATATTTTCAGCTTTTGATGCAGAGTCAAAATATATAAAAAGGGCTTCATAATGTTGAAAGAAATTCTAACTTCTGTCAATTATTGGCGAAGATACATCCGTTTGAATTTGGAAATAGAAACTTAAAACATGAATTTCGCGAAATGACTTCGAGACTACATATTTTCAGCTTTTGATGCAGAGTCAAAATATATAAAAAGGGCTTCATAATGTTGAAAGAAATTCTAACTTCTGACAATTATTGGCGAAGATACATCCGTTTGAATTTGGAAACAGAAACTTAAAACGTCAATTTCTCGAAATGACTTCGAGACTACATATTTTCAGCTTTTGATGCAGAGTCAAAATATATAAAAAGGGCTTCATAATGTTGAAAGAAATTCTAACTTCTGACAATTATTGGCGAAGATACATCCGTTTGAATTTGGAAACAGAGACTTAAAACGTCAATTTCTCGAAATGACTTCGAGACTACATATTTTCAGCTTTTGATTCAGAAACAAAATATATAAAAAGGGCTTCATAATGTTGAAAGAAATTCTAACTGCTGACAATTATTGGCGAAGATACATCCGTTTGAATTTGGAAACCGAAACTTAAAACGTCAATTTCTCGAAATGACTTCGAGACTACATATTTTCAGCTTTTGATGCAGAGTCAAAATATATAAAAAGGGCTTCATAATGTTGAAAGAAATTCTAACTTCTGACAATTATTGGCGAAGATACATCCGTTTGAATTTGGAAACAGAGACTTAAAACGTCAATTTCTCGAAATGACTTCGAGACTACATATTTCCAGCTTTTGATGCAGAAACAAAATATATAAAAAGGGCTTCATAATGTTGAAAGAAATTCTAACTGCTGACAATTATTGGCGAAGATACATCCGATTGAATTTGGAAACAGAAACTTAAAACGTCAATTTCTCGAAATGACTTTGAGACTACATATTTTCAGCTTTTGATGCGGAGTCAAAATATATAAAAAGGGCTTCATAATGTTGAAAGAAATTCTAACTTCTGACAATTATTGGCGAAGATATATCCGTTTGAATTTGGAAACAGAAACTTAAAACGTCAATTTCTCGAAATGACTTCGAGACTACATATTTTCAGCTTTTGATGCAGAATCAAAATATATAAAAAGGGCTTCATAATGTTGAAAGAAATTCTAACTTTTGACAATTATTGGCGAAGATACATCCGTTTGAATTTGGAAACCGAAACTTAAAACGTCAATTTCTCGAAATGACTTTGAGACTACATATTTTCAGCTTTTGATGCAGAGTCAAAATATATAAAAAGGGCTTCATAATGTTGAAAGAAATTCTAACTTCTGACAATTATTGGCGAAGATACATCCGTTTGAATTTGGAAACCGAAACTTAAAACGTCAATTTCTCGAAATGACTTCGCGACTACATATTTTCAGCTTTTGATGCAGAGTCAAAATATATAAAAAGGGCTTCATAATGTTGATAGAAATTCTAACTTCTGACAATTATTGGCGAAGATACATCCGTTTGAATTTGGAAACAGAAACTTAAAACGTCAATTTCGCGAAATGACTTCGAGACTACATATTTTCAGCTTTTGATGCAGAATCAAAATATATAAAAAGGGCTTCATAATGTTGAAAGAAATTCTAACTTCTGACAATTATTGGCGAAGATACATCCATTTGAATATGGAAACAGAAACTTAAAACGTCAATTTCTCGAAATGACTTCGAGACTACATATTTTCAGCTTTTGATGCAGAATCAAAATATATAAAAAGGGCTTCATAATGTTGAAAGAAATTCTAACTGCTGACAATTATTGGCGAAGATACATCCGTTTGAATTTGGAAACCGAAACTTAAAACGTCAATTTCTCGAAATGACTTCGAGACTACATATTTTCAGCTTTTGATGCAGAGTCAAAATATATAAAAAGGGCTTCCTAATGTTGAAAGAAATTCTGATTTCTGCCAGTTATTGGCGAAGATACATCCGTTTGAATTTGGAAACCGAAACTTAAAACGTCAATTTCTCGAAATGACTTCGAGACTACATATTTTCAGCTTTTGATGCAGAGTCAAAATATATAAAAAGGGCTTCATAATGTTGAAAGAAATTCTAACTTCTGACAATTATTGGCGAAGATACATCCGTTTGAATTTGGAAACAGAGACTTAAAACGTCAATTTCTCGAAATGACTTCGAGACTACATATTTCCAGCTTTTGATGCAGAAACAAAATATATAAAAAGGGCTTCATAATGTTGAAAGAAATTCTAACTGCTGACAATTATTGGCGAAGATACATCCGTTTGAATTTGGAAACAGAAACTTAAAACGTCAATTTCTCGAAATGACTTTGAGACTACATATTTTCAGCTTTTGATGCAGAGTCAAAATATATAAAAAGGGCTTCATAATGTTGAAAGAAATTCTAACTTCTGACAATTATTGGCGAAGATACATCCGTTTGAATTTGGAAACAGAAACTTAAAACGTCAATTTCTCGAAATGACTTCGAGACTACATATTTTCAGCTTTTGATGCAGAGTCAAAATATATAAAAAGGGCTTCATAATGTTGAAAGAAATTCTAACTTTTGACAATTATTGGCGAAGATACATCCGTTTGAATTTGGAAACAGAAACTTAAAACGTCAATTTCTCGAAATGACTTCGAGACTACATATTTTCAGCTTTTGATGCAGAGTCAAAATATATAAAAAGGGCTTCATAATGTTGAAAGAACTTCTAACTTCTGACAATTATTGGCGAAGATACATCCGTTAGAATTTGGAAACAGAAACTTAAAACGTCAATTTCTCGAAATGACTTCGAGACTACATATTTTCAGCTTTTGATGCAGAGTCAAAATATATAAAAAGGGCTTCATAATGTTGAAAGAAATTCTGACTTCTGACAATTATTGGCGAAGATACATCCATTTGAATATGGAAACAGAAACTTAAAACGTCAATATCTCGAAATGACTTCGAGACTACATATTTTCAGCTTTTGAAGCAGAATCAAAATATATAAAAAGGGCTTCATAATGTTGAAAGAAATTCTAACTTCTGACAATTATTGGCGAAGATACATCCGTTTGAATTTGGAAACAGAGACTTAAATCGTCGATTTCTCGAAATAACTTCAAGACTACATATTTTCAGCTTTTGATGCAGAATCAAAATATATAAAAAGGGCTTCATAATGTTGAAAGAAATTCTAACTGCTGACAATTATTGGCGAAGATACATCCGTTTGAATTTGGAAACAGAAACTTAAAACGTCAATTTCTCGAAATGACTTCGAGACTACATATTTTCAGCTTTTGATGCAGAGTCAAAATATATAAAAAGGGCTTCCTAATGTTGAAAGAAATTCTAACTTCTGACAATTATTGGCGAAGATACATCCGTTTGAATTTGGAAACAGAAACTTGAAACGTCAATTTCTCGAAATGACTTCGAGACTACATAGTTTCAGCTTATGATGCAGAGTCAAAATATATAAAAAGGGCTTCATAATGTTGAAAGAAATTCTAACTTCTGACAATTATTGGCGAAGATACATCCGGTTGAATTTGGAAACCGAAACTTAAAACGTCAATTTCTCGAAATGACTTCGAGACTACATATTTTCAGCTTTTGATGCAGAATCAAAATATATAAAAGGGCTTCATAATGTTGAAAGAAATTCTAACTTCTGACAATTATTGGCGAAGATACATCCGTTTGAATTTGGAAACAGAAACTTAAAACGTCAATTTCTCGAAACGACTTCACGACTACATATTTTCTGCTTTTGATGCACAGTCAGAATATATAAAAAGGGCTTCCTAATGTTGAAAGACATTCCGACTTCTGACAATTAATGGCGAAGATACATCCGTTTGAATTTGGAAACCAAAACTTGAAACGTCAATTTCTCGACATGACTTCCCGACTACATATTTGCAGCTCTTGATGCAGAGTCAACATATATAAAAAGGGCTTCATAATGTTGAAAGAAATTCTAACTGCTGACAATTATTGGCGAAGATACATCCGTTTGAATTTGGAAACCGAAACTTAAAACGTCAATTTCTCGAAATGACTTCGAGACTACATATTTTCAGCTTTTGATGCAGAGTCAAAATATATAAAAAGGGCTTCATAATGTTGAAAGAAATTCTAACTTCTGACAATTATTGGCGAAGATACATCCGTTTGAATTTGGAAACAGAGACTTAAAACGTCAATTTCTCGAAATGACTTCGAGACTACATATTTCCAGCTTTTGATGCAGAAACAAAATATATAAAAAGGGCTTCATAATGTTGAAAGAAATTCTAACTGCTGACAATTATTGGCGAAGATACATCCGTTTGAATTTGGAAACAGAGACTTAAATCGTCGATTTCTCGAAATGACTTCAAGACTACATATTTTCAGCTTTTGATGCAGAATCAAAATATATAAAAAGGGCTTCATAATGTTGAAAGAAATTCTAACTGCTGACAATTATTGGCGAAGATACATCCGTTTGAATTTGGAAACCGAAACTTAAAACGTCAATTTCTCGAAATGACTTCGAGACTACATATTTTCAGCTTTTGATGCAGAGTCAAAATATATAAAAAGGGCTTCCTAATGTTGAAAGAAATTCTGATTTCTGCCAATTATTGGCGAAGATACATCCGTTTGAATTTGGAAACCGAAACTTAAAACGTCCATTTCTCGAAATGACTTCGCGACTACATATTTTCAGCTTTTGATGCAGATTCAAAATATATAAAAAGGGCTTCATAATGTTGAAAGAAATTCTGACTTCTTCCAATTATTGGCGAAGATACATCCGTTTGAATTTGGAAACCGAAACTTAAAACGTCAATTTCTCGAAATGACTTCGCGACTACATATTTTCAGCTTTTGATGCATAGTCAAAATATATAAAAAGGGCTTCATAATGTGGAAAGAAATTCTAACTTCTGACAATTATTGGCGAAGATACATCTGTTTGAATTTGGAAACAGAAACTTAAAACGTCAATTTCTCGAAATGACTTCGAGACTACATATTTTCAGCTTTTGATGCAGAATCAAAATATATAAAAAGGGGTTCATAATGTTGAAAGAAATTCTAACTTCTGACAATTATTGGCGAAGATACATCCGTTTGAATTTGGAAACAGAAACTTAAAGCGTCGATTTCTCGAAATGACTTCGAGACTACATATTTTCAGCTTTTGATGCACAGTCAAAATATATAAAAAGGGCTTCATAATGTTGAAAGAAATTCTAACTTCTGACAATTATTGGCGAAGATACATCCGTTTGAATTTGGAAACCGAAACTTAAAACGTCCATTTCTCGAAATGACTTCGAGACTACATATTTTCAGCTTTTGATGCAGATTCAAAATATATAAAAAGGGCTTCATAATGTTGAAAGAAATTCTGACTTCTTCCAATTATTGGCGAAGATACATCCGTTTGAATTTGGAAACCGAAACTTAAAACGTCAATTTCTCGAAATGACTTCGAGACTACATATTTTCAGCTTTTGATGCAGAGTCAAAATATATAAAAAGGGCTTCATAATGTTGAAAGAAATTCTAACTTCTGACAATTATTGGCGAAGATACATCCGTTTGAATTTGGAAACAGAAACTTAAAACATCAATTTCTCGAAATGACTTCGAGACTACATATTTTCAGCTTTTGATGCAGAATCAAAATATATAAAAAGGGCTTCATAATTTTCAAAGAAATTCTAACTTCTGCAATTATTGGCGAAGATACATCCATTTGAATTTGGAAACAGAAACTTAAAACGTCAATTTCTCGAAATGACTTCGAGACTACATATTTTCAGCTTTTGATGCAGAGTCAAAATATATAAAAAGGGGTTCATAATGTTGAAAGAAATTCTAACTTCTGACAATTATTGGCGAAGATACATCCGTTTGAATTTGGAAACCGAAACTTAAAACGTCAATTACTCGAAATGACTTCGAGACTACATATTTTCAGCTTTTGATGCAGAATCAAAATATATAAAAAGGGCTTCATAATGTTGAAAGAAATTCTAACTTCTGACAATTATTGGCGAAGATACATCCATTTGAATTTGGAAACAGAAACTTAAAACGTCAATTTATCGAAATGACTTCGAGACTACATATTTTCAGCTTTTGATGCAGAGTCAAAATATATAAAAAGGGGTTCATAATGTTGAAAGAAATTCTGACTTCTGACAATTATTGGCGAAGATACATCGGTTTGAATTTGGGAAAAGAAATTTAAACCGCCAATATCTCGAAATGACTTCGAGACTACATATTTTCAGCTTTTGATGCAGAATCAAAATATATAAAAAGGGGTTCATAATGTTGAAAGAAATTCTAACTTCTGACAATTATTGGCGAAGATACATCCGTTTGAATTTGGAAACCGAAACTTAAAACGTCAATTACTCGAAATGACTTCGAGACTACATATTTTCAGCTTTTGATGCAGAGTCAAAATATATAAAAAGGGCTTCATAATGTTGAAAGAAATTCTAACTTCTGACAATTATTGGCGAAGATACATCCGTTTGAATTTGGAAACCGAAACTTAAAACGTCAATTTCTCGAAATGACTTCGCGACTACATATTTTCAGCTTTTGATGCAGAGTCAAAATATATAAAAAGGGCTTCATAATGTTGAAAGAAATTCTAACTTCTGACAATTATTGGCGAAGATACATCCGTTTGAATTTGGAAACCGAAACTTAAAACGTCAATTTCTCGAAATGACTTCGCGACTACATATTTTCAGCTTTTGATGCAGAGTCAAAATATATAAAAAGGGCTTCATAATGTTGAAAGAAATTCTAACTTCTGACAATTATTGGCGAAGATACATCCGTTTGAATTTGGAAACCGAAACTTAAAACGTCAATTTCTCGAAATGACTTCGCGACTACATATTTTCAGCTTTTGATGCAGAATCAAAATATATAAAAAGCGCTTCATAATGTTGAAAGAAATTCTAACTTCTGACAATTATTGGCGAAGATACATCCGTTTGAATTTGGAAACAGAAACTTAAAACGTCAATTTCTCGAAATGACTTTGAGACTACATATTTTCAGCTTTTGATGCAGAATCAAAATATATAAAAGGGCTTCATAATGTTGAAAGAAATTCTAATTTCTGACAATTATTGGCGAAGATACATCCGTTTGAATTTGAAAACCGAAACTTAAAACGTCAATTTCTCGAAATGACTTCAAGACTACATATTTTCAGCTTTTGATGCAGAATCAAAATATATAAAAAGGGCTTCATAATGTTGAAAGAATTCTAACTTCTGACAATTATTGGCGAAGATACATCCGTTTGATTTGGAAACCGAAACTTAAAACGTCAATTTCTCGAAATTACTTCGAGACTACATATGTTCAGCTTTTGATGCAGAATCAAAATATATAAAAAGGGCTTCATAATGTTGAAAGAAATTCTAACTTCTGACAATTATTGGCGAAGATACATCCGTTTGAATTTGAAAACCGAAACTTAAAACGTCAATTTCTCGAAATGACTTCAAGACTACATATTTTCAGCTTTTGATGCAGAATCAAAATATATAAAAAGGGCTTCATAATGTTGAAAGAAATTCTAACTGCTGACAATTATTGGCGAAGATACATCCGTTTGAATTTGGAAACCGAAACTTAAAACGTCAATTTCTCGAAATGACTTCGCGACTACATATTTTCAGCTTTTGATGCAGAGTCAAAATATATAAAAAGGGCTTCATAATGTTGAAAGAAATTCTGACTTCTGCCAATTATTGGCGAAGATACATCCGTTTGAATTTGGAAACAGAAACTTAAAACGTCAATTTCTCGAAATGACTTCGCGACTACATATTTTCAGCTTTTGATGCAGAGTCAAAATATATAAAAAGGGGTTCATAATGTTGAAAGAAATTCTAACTTCTGACAATTATTGGCGAAGATACATCCGTTTGAATTTGGAAATAGAAACTTAAAACATCAATTTCTCGAAATGACTTCGAGACTACATATTTTCAGCTTTTGATGCAGAATCAAAATATATAAAAAGGGCTTCATAATTTTCAAAGAAATTCTAACTTCTGCAATTATTGGCGAAGATACATCCATTTGAATTTGGAAACAGAAACTTAAAACGTCAATTTCTCGAAATGACTTCGAGACTACATATTTTCAGCTTTTGATGCAGAGTCAAAATATATAAAAAGGGCTTCATAATGTTGAAAGAAATTCTAACTTCTGACAATTATTGGCGAAGATACATCCGTTTGAATTTGGAAACAGAAACTTAAAACGTCAATTTCTCGAAATGACTTCGAGACTACATATTTTCAGCTTTTGATGCAGAGTCAAAATATATAAAAAGGGCTTCATAATGTTGAAAGAAATTCTGACTTCTGACAATTATTGGCGAAGATACATCGGTTTGAATTTGGGAAAAGAAATTTAAACCGCCAATATCTCGAAATGATTTCGAGACTACATATTTTCAGCTTTTGATGCAGAATCAAAATATATAAAAAGGGGTTCATAATGTTGAAAGAAATTCTAACTGCTGACAATTATTGGCGAAGATACATCCGTTTGAATTTGGAAACCGAAACTTAAAACGTCAATTTCTCGAAATGACTTCGCGACTACATATTTTCAGCTTTTGATGCAGAATCAAAATATATAAAAAGGGCTTCATAATGTTGAAAGAAATTCTAACTTCTGACAATTATTGGCGAAGATACATCCGTTTGAATTTGGAAACCGAAACTTAAAACGTAAATTTCTCGAAATGACTTCGCGACTACATATTTTCAGCTTTTGATGCAGAGTCAAAATATATAAAAAGGGCTTCATAATGTTGAAAGAAATTCTAACTTCTGACAATTATTGGCGAAGATACATCCGTTTGAATTTGGAAACCGAAACTTAAAACGTCAATTTCTCGAAATGACTTCGCGACTACATATTTTCAGCTTTTGATGCAGAGTCAAAATATATAAAAAGGGCTTCATAATGTTGAAAGAAATTCTAACTTCTGACAATTATTGGCGAAGATACATCCGTTTGAATTTGGAAACAGAAACTTAAAACGTCAATTTCTCGAAATGACTACATATTTTCAGCTTTTGATGCAGAATCAAAATATATAAAAAGGGCTTCATAATGTTGAAAGAAATTCTAACTTCTGACAATTATTGGCGAAGATACATCCGTTTGAATTTGGAAACAGAAACTTAAACGTCAATTTCTCGAAATGACTTCGAGACTACATATTTTCAGCATTTGATGCAGAGTCAAAATATATAAAAAGGGCTTCATAATGTTGAAAGAAATTCTAACTTCTGACAATTATTGGCGAAGATACATCCGTTTAAATTTGGAAACAGAAACTTAAAACGTCAATTTCTCGAAATGACTTTCGAGACTACATATTTTTCAGCTTTTGATGCAGAATCAAAATATATAAAAAGGGCTTCATAATGTTGAAAGAAATTCTAACTTCTGACAATTATTGGCGAAGATACATCCGTTTGAATTTGAAAACCGAAACTTAAAACGTCAATTTCTCGAAATGACTTTGAGACTACATATTTTCAGCTTTTGATGCAGAATCAAAATATATAAAAAGGGCTTCATAATGTTGAAAGAAATTCTAACTTCTGACAATTATTGGCGAAGATACATCCGTTTGAATTTGGAAACAGAAACTTAAAACGTCAATTTCTCGCAATGACTTCGAGACTACATATTTTCAGCTTTTGATGCAGAGTCAAAATATATAAAAAGGGCTTCATAATGTTGAAAGAAATTCTAACTTCTGCAATTATTGGCGAAGATACATCCGTTTGAATTTGGAACAGAAACTTAAAACGTCAATTTCTCGAAATGACTTCGAGACTACATATTTTCAGCTTTTGATGCAGAGTCAAAATATATAAAAAGGGCTTCATAATGTTGAAAGAAATTCTAACTGCTGACAATTATTGGCGAAGATACATCCGTTTGAATTTGGAAACCGAAACTTAAAACGTCAATTTCTCGAAATGACTTCGAGACTACATATTTTCAGCTTATGATGCAGAGTCAAAAGATATAAAAAGGGCTTCATAATGTTGAAAGAAAATCTGACTTGTGCCAATTATTGGCGAAGATACATCCGTTTGAATTTGGAAATAGAAACTTAAAACATCAATTTCGCGAAATGACTTCGAGACTACATATTTTCAGCTTTGATGCAGAGTCAAAATATATAAAAAGGGCTTCATAATTTTGAAAGAAATTCTAACTTCTGCAATTATTGGCGAAGATACATCCATTTGAATTTGGAAACAGAAACTTAAAACGTCAATTTCTCGAAATGACTTCGAGACTACATATTTTCAGCTTTTGATGCAGAGTCAAAATATATAAAAAGGGCTTCATAATGTTGAAAGAAATTCTAACTTCTGACAATTATTGGCGAAGATACATCCGTTTGAATTTGGAAACAGAGACTTAAAACGTAAATTTCTCGAAACGACTTCGAGACTACATATTTTCAGCTTTTGATGCAGAAACAAAATATATAAAAAGGGCTTCATAATGTTGAAAGAAATTCTAACTTCTGACAATTATTGGCGAAGATACATCCGTTTGAATTTGGAAACAGAAACTTAAAACGTCAATTTCTCGAAATGACTTCGAGACTACATATTTTCAGCTTTTGATGCATAGTCAAAATATATAAAAATGGCTTCATAATGTTGAAAGAAAATCTGACTGTGCCAATATTGGCGAGATACATCCGTTTGAATTTGGAAATAGAAACTAAAACATCAATTTCGCGAAATGACTTCGAGACTACATATTTTCAGCTTTGATGCAGAGTCAAAATATATAAAAAGGGCTTCATAATTTTGAAAGAAATTCTAACTTCTGCAATTATTGGCGAAGATACATCCATTTGAATTTGGAAACAGAAACTTAAAACGTCAATTTCTCGAAATGACTTCGAGACTACATATTTTCAGCTTTTGATGCAGAATCAAAATATGTAAAAAGGGCTTCATAATGTTGAAAGAAATTCTAACTTCTGACAATTATTGGCGAAGATACATCCGTTTGAATTTGGAAACAGAGACTTAAAACGTCAATTTCTCGAAACGACTTCGAGACTACATATTTTCAGCTTTTGATGCAGAAACAAAATATATAAAAAGGGCTTCATAATGTTGAAAGAAATTCTAACTGCTGACAATTATTGGCGAAGATACATCCGTTTGAATTTGGAAACCGAAACTTAAAACGTCAATTTCTCGAAATGACTTCGAGACTACATATTTTCAGCTTTTGATGCAGAGTCAAAATATATAAAAAGGGCTTCATAATGTTGAAAGAAATTCTAACTTCTGACAATTATTGGCGAAGATACATCCGTTTGAATTTGGAAACAGAGACTTAAAACGTCAATTTCTCGAAATGACTTCGAGACTACATATTTTCAGCTTTTGATGCAGAATCAAAATATATAAAAAGGGCTTCATAATGTTGAAAGAAATTCTAACTTCTGACAATTATTGGCGAAGATACATCCATTTGAATTTGGAAACAGAAACTTAAAACGTCAATTTCTCGAAATGACTTCAAGACTACATATTTTCAGCTTTTGATGCAGAATCAAAATATATAAAAAGGGCTTCATAATGTTGAAAGAAATTCTAACTGCTGACAATTATTGGCGAAGATACATCCGTTTGAATTTGGAAACCGAAACTTAAAACGTCAATTTCTCGAAATTACTTCGAGACTACATATTTTCAGCTTTTGATGCAGAGTCAAAAGATATAAAAAGGGCTTCATAATGTTGAAAGAAATTCTAACTTCTGCAATTATTGGCGAAGATACGACAATTTGAATTTGGAAACAGAAACTTAAAACGTCAATTTCTCGAAATGACTTCGAGACTTAATATTTTCAGCTTTTGATGCAGAATCAAAATAGATAACAAGGGCTTCATAATGTTGAAAGAAATTCTAACTTCTGACAATTATTTCCGAAGATACATCCGTTTGAATTTGGAAACAGAAACTTAAAACGTCAATTTCTCGAAAAGACTTCGAGACTACATATTTTCAGCTTTTGATGCAGAATCAAAATATATAAAAAGGGCTTCATAATGTTGAAAGAAATTCTAACTGCTGACAATTATTGGCGAAGATGCATCCGTTTGAATTTGGAAACCGAAACTTAAAACGTCAATTTCTCGAAATGACTTCGCGACTACATATTTTCAGCTTTTGATGCAGGGTCAAAATATATAAAAAGGGCTTCATAATGTTGAAAGAAAATCTGACTTGTGCCAATTATTGGCGAAGATACATCCGTTTGAATTTGGAAACCGAAACTTAAAACGTCAATTTCTCGAAATGACTTCGCGACTACATATTTTCAGCTTTTGATGCAGAGTCAAAATATATAAAAAGGGCTTCATAATGTTGAAAGAAATTCTAACTTCTGTCAATTATTGGCGAAGATACATCCGTCTGAATTTGGAAATAGAAACTTAAAACATCAATTTCGCGAAATGACTTCGAGACTACATATTTTCAGCTTTTGATGCAGAGTCAAAATATATAAAAAGGGCTTCATAATTTTGAAAGAAATTCTAACTTCTGACAATTATTGGCGAAGATACGAAATTTGAATTTGGAAACAGAAACTTAAAACGTCAATTTCTCGAAATGACTTCGAGACTACATATTTTCAGCTTTTGATGCAGAGTCAAAATATATAAAAAGGGCTTCATAATGTTGAAAGAAATTCTAACTTCTGACAATTATTGTGCGAAGATACATCCGTTTGAATTTGGAAACAGAAACTTAAAACGTCAATTTCTCGAAACGACTTCGAGACTACATATTTTCAGCTTTTGATGCAGAATCAAAGTATATAAAAAGGGCTTCATAATGTTGAAAGAAATTCTAACTTCTGACAATTATTGGCGAAGATACATCCGTTTGAATTTGGAAACAGAAACTTAAAACGTCAATTTCTCGAAATGACTTCGAGACTACATATTTTCAGCTTTTGATGCAGAGTCAAAATATATAAAAAGGGCTTCATAATGTTGAAAGAAATTCTAACTTCTGACAATTATTGGCGAAGATACATCCGTTTGAATTTGGAAACAGAAACTTAAAACGTCAATTTCTCGAAATGACTTCAAGACTACATATTTTCAGCTTTTGATGCAGAATCAAAATATATAAAAAGGCTTCATAATGTTGAAAGAAATTCTAACTTTTGACAATTATTGGCGAAGATACATCCGTTTGAATTTGGAAACCGAAACTTAAAACGTCAATTTCTCGAAATGACTTCGAGACTACATATTTTCAGCTTTTGATGCAGAATCAAAATATATAAAAAGGGCTTCATAATGTTGAAAGAAATTATAACTTCTGACAATTATTGGCGAAGATACATCCGTTTGAATTTAGAAACCGAAACTTAAAACGTCAATTTCTCGAAATGACTTCGCGACTACATATTTTCAGCTTTGGATGCAGAGTCAAAATATATAAAAAGGGCTTCATAATGTTGAAAGAAATTCTAACTTCTGACAATTATTGGCGAAGATACATCCGTTTGAATTTGGAAACAGAAACTTAAAACGTCAATTTCGCGAAATGACTTCGAGACTACATATTTTCAGCTTTTGATGCAGAATCAAAATATATAAAAAGGGCTTCATAATGTTGAAAGAAATTCTAACTTCTGACAATTATTGGCGAAGATACATCCATTTGAATATGGAAACAGAAACTTAAAACGTCAATTTCTCGAAATGACTTCGAGACTACATATTTTCAGCTTTTGATGCAGAATCAAAATATATAAAAGGGCTTCATAATGTTGAAAGAAATTCTAACTTCTGACAATTATTGGCGAAGATACATCTGTTTGAATTTGGAAACAGAAAACTAAAACGTCAATTTCTCGAAATGACTTCGAGACTACATATTTTCAGCTTTTGATGCAGGATCAAAATATATAAAAAGGGCTTCAAAATGTTGAAAGAAATTCGGACTTCTGACAATTATTGGCGAAGATACATCCGTTTGAATTTGGAAACAGAAACTTAAATCGTCGATTTCTCGAAATGACTTCGAGACTACATATTTTCAGCTTTTGATGCAGAATCAAAATATATAAAAAGGGCTTCATAATGTTGAAAGAAATTCTAACTGCTGACAATTATTGGCGAAGATACATCCGTTTGAATTTGGAAACCGAAACTTAAAACGTCGATTTCTCGAAATGACTTCGCGACTACATATTTTCTGCTTTTGATGCAGAGTCGAAATATATAAAAAGGGCTTCCTAATGTTGAAGGAAATTCGGACTTCTGCCAATTATTGGCGAAGATACATCCGTTTGAATTTGGAAACCGAAACTTAAAACGTCAATTTCTCGAAATGACTTCGCGACTACATATTTTCAGCTTTTGATGCAGAATCAAAATATATAAAAAGGGCTTCATAATGTTGAAAGAAATTCTAACTTCTGACAATTATTGGCGAAGATACATCCGTTTGAATTTGGAAATAGAAACTTAAAACATCAATTTCGCGAAATGACTTTGAGACTACATATTTTCAGCTTTTGATGCAGAATCAAAATATATAAAAAGGGCTTCATAATGTTGATAGAAATTCTAACTTCTGACAATTATTGGCGAAGATACATCTGTTTGAATTTGAGAACCGAAACTTAAAACGTCAATTTCTCGAAATGACTTTGAGACTACATATTTTCAGCTTTTGATGCAGAATCAAAATATATAAAAAGGGCTTCATAATGTTGAAAGAAATTCTGACTTCTGACAATTATTGGCGAAGATACATCCGTTTGAATTTGGAATCCGAAACTTAAAGCGTCGATTTCTCGAAATGACTTCAAGACTACATATTTTCAGCTTTTGATGCAGATTCAAAATATATAAAAAGGGCTTCCTAATGTTGAAAGAAATTCTTTTTTTTTGAAAATAAATCAAGACTACATATTTTCAGCTTTTGATGCAGATTCAAAATATATAAAAAGGGCTTCCTAATTTTGAAAAAAATTTTTTTTTTAATTATTGGCGAAGATACATCCGTTTGAATTTGAAAACCGAAACTTAAAACGTCAATTTCTCGAAATGACTTTGAGACTACATATTTTCAGCTTTTGATGCAGAATCAAAATATATAAAAAGGGCTTCATAATGTTGAAAGAAATTCTGACTTCTGACAATTATTGGCGAAGATACAACCGTTTGAATTTGGAAACAGAAACTTAAAACATCAATTTCGCGAAATGACTTCGAGACTACATATTTTCAGCTTTTGATGCATAGTCAAAATATATAAAAAGGGCTTCATAATTTTGAAAGAAATTCTAACTTCTGCAATTATTGGCGAAGATACATCCGTTTGAATTTGGAAACAGAAACTTAAAACGTCGATTTCTCGAAATGACTTCAAGACTACATATTTTCAGCTTTTGATGCAGAATCAAAATATATAAAAAGGGCTTCATAATGTTGAAAGAAATTCTAACTGCTGACAATTATTGGCGAAGATACATCCGTTTGAATTTGGAAACCGAAACTTAAAACGTCAATTTCTCGAAATGACTTCGAGACTACATATTTTCAGCTTTTGATGCAGAGTCAAAAGATATAAAAAGGGCTTCATAATGTTGAAAGAAAATCTGACTTCTGCAATTATTGGCGAAGATACATCCGTTTGAATTTGGAAATAGAAACTTAAAACATCAATTTCGCGAAATGACTTCGAGACTACATATTTTCAGCTTTTGATGCAGAGTCAAAATATATAAAAAGGGCTTCATAATTTTGAAAGAAATTCTAACTTCTGCAATTATTGGCGAAGATACATCCATTTGAATTTGGAAACAGAAACTTAAAACGTCAATTTCTCGAAATGACTTCGAGACTACATATTTTCAGCTTTTGATGCAGAGTCAAAATATATAAAAAGGGCTTCATAATGTTGAAAGAAATTCTAACTTCTGACAATTATTGGCGAAGATACATCCGTTTGAATTTGGAAACAGAAACTTAAAACGTCAATTTCTCGAAACGACTTCGAGACTACATATTTTCAGCTTTTGATGCAGAGTCAAAATATATAAAAAGGGCTTCATAATGTTGAAAGAAATTCTAACTTCTGACAATTATTGGCGAAGATACATCCGTTCGAATTTGGAAACAGAGACTTAAAACGTCAATTTCTCGAAATGACTTCGAGACTACATATTTCCAGCTTTTGATGCAGAAACAAAATATATAAAAAGGGCTTCATAATGTTGAAAGAAATTCTAACTGCTGACAATTATTGGCGAAGATACATCCGTTTGAATTTGGAAACAGAAACTTAAAACGTCAATTTCTCGAAATGACTTCGCGACTACATATTTTCAGCTTTTGATGCAGAAACAAAATATATAAAAAGGGCTTCATAATGTTGAAAGAAATTCTAACTTCTGACAATTATTGGCGAAGATATATCCGTTTGAATTTGGAAACAGAAACTTAAAACGTCAATTTCTCGAAATGACTTCGAGACTACATATTTTCAGCTTTTGATGCAGGGTCAAAATATATAAAAAGGGCTTCATAATGTTGAAAGAAATTCTAACTTTTGACAATTATTGGCGAAGATACATCCGTTTGAATTTGGAAACCGAAACTTAAAACGTCAATTTCTCGAAATGACTTCGCGACTACATATTTTCAGCTTTTGATGCAGAGTCAAAATATATAAAAAGGGCTTCATAATGTTGTAAGAAATTCTAACTTCTGACAATTATTGGCGAAGATACATCCGTTTGAATTTAGAAACCGAAACTTAAAACGTCAATTTCTCGAAATGACTTCGCGACTACATATTTTCAGCTTTTGATGCAGAATCAAAATATATAAAAAGGGCTTCATAATGTTGAAAGAAATTCTAACTTCTGACAATTATTGGCGAAGATACATCCGTTTGAATTTGGAAACAGAAATTTAAAACGTCAATTTCTCGAAATGACTTCGCGACTACATATTTTCAGCTTTTGATGCAGAGTCAAAATATATAAAAAGGGCTTCATAATGTTGAAAGAAATTCTAACTTCTGACAATTATTGGCGAAGATACATCCGTTTGAATTTGGAAACAGAAACTTAAAACGTCAATTTCGCGAAATGACTTCGAGACTACATATTTTCAGCTTTTGATGCAGAATCAAAATATATAAAAAGGGCTTCATAATGTTGAAAGAAATTCTAACTTCTGACAATTATTGGCGAAGATACATCCGTTTGAATTTGGAAACAGAAACTTAAAACGTCAATTTCTCGAAATGACTTCGAGACTACATATTTTCAGCTTTTGATGCAGAATCAAAATATATAAAAGGGCTTCATAATGTTGAAAGAAATTCTAACTTCTGACAATTATTGGCGAAGATACATCCGTTTGAATTTGGAAACAGAGACTTAAAACGTCAATTTCTCGAAATGACTTCGAGACTACATATTTTCAGCTATTGATGCAGAATCAAAATATATAAAAAGGGCTTCATAACGTTGAAAGAAATTCTAACTTCTGACAATTATTGGCGAAGATACATCCGTTTGAATTTGGAAACAGAAACTTAAATCGTCGATTTCTCGAAATGACTTCGAGATTACATATTTTCAGCTTTTGATGCAGAATCAAAATATATAAAAAGGGCTTCATAATGTTGAAAGAAATTCTAACTGCTGACAATTATTGGCGAAGATACATCCGTTTGAATTTGGAAACCGAAACTTAAAACGTCAATTTCTCGAAATGACTTCGAGACTACATATTTTCAGCTTTTGATGCAGAGTCAAAATATATAAAAAGGGCTTCATAATGTTGAAAGAATTTCTGACCTCTGCCAATTATTGGCGAAGATACATCCGTTTGAATTTGGAAACCGAAACTTAAAACGTCAATTTCTCGAAATGACTTCGCGACTACGTATTTTCAGCTTTTGATGCAGGGTCAAAATATATAAAAAGGGCTTCATAATGTTGAAAGAAATTCTAACTTCTGACAATTATTGGCGAAGATACATCCGTTTGAATTTGGAAACAGAAACTTAAAACGTCAATTTCGCGAAATGACTTTGAGACTACATATTTTCAGCTTTTGATGCAGAATCAAAATATATAAAAAGGGCTTCATAATGTTGATAGAAATTCTAACTTCTGACAATTATTGGCGAAGATACATCCGTTTGAATTTGGAAACCGAAACTTAAAACGTCAATTTCTCGAAATGACTTTGAGACTACATATTTTCAGCTTTTGATGCAGAATCAAAATATATAAAAAGGGCTTCATAATGTTGAAAGAAATTCTAACTGCTGACAATTATTGGCGAAGATACATCCGTTTGAATTTGGAAACCGAAACTTAAAACGTCAATTTCTCGAAATGACTTCGAGACTACATATTTTCAGCTTTTGATGCAGAATCAAAATATATAAAAAGGGCTTCATAATGTTGAAAGAAATTCTGACTTCTGCCAATTATTGGCGAAGATACATCCGTTTGAATTTGGAAACCGAAACTTAAAACGTCAATTTCTCGAAATGACTTCGCGACTACATATTTTCAGCTTTTGATGGAGAATCAAAATATATAAAAAGGGCTTCATAATTTTCAAAGAAATTCTAACTTCTGACAATTATTGGCGAAGATACATCCATTTGAATTTGGAAACAGAAACTTAAAACGTCAATTTCTCGAAATGACTTCGAGACTACATATTTTCAGCTTTTGATGCAGAGTCAAAATATATAAAAAGGGCTTCATAATGTTGAAAGAAATTCTAACTTCTGACAATTATTGGCGAAGATACATCGGTTTGAATTTGGGAAAAGAAACTTAAAACGTCAATTTCTCGAAATGACTTCGAGACTACATATTTTCAGCTTTTGATGCAGAATCAAAATATATAAAAAGGGCTTCATAATGTTGAAAGAAATTCTAACTTCTGACAATTATTGGCGAAGATACATCCGTTTGAATTTGGAAACCGAAACTTAAAACGTCAATTTCTCGAAATGACTTCGAGACTACATATTTTCAGCTTTTGATGCAGAGTCAAAATATATAAAAAGGGCTTCATAATGTTGAAAGAAATTCTAACTTCTGACAATTATTGGCGAAGATACATCCGTTTGAATTTGGAAACCGAAACTTAAAACGTCAATTTCTCGAAATGACTTCGCGACTACATATTTTCAGCTTTTGATGCAGAGTCAAAATATATAAAAAGGGCTTCATAATGTTGAAAGAAATTCTAACTTCTGACAATTATTGGCGAAGATACATCCGTTTGAATTTGGAAACCGAAACTTAAAACGTCAATTTCTCGAAATGACTTCGCGACTACATATTTTCAGCTTTTGATGCAGAGTCAAAATATATAAAAAGGGCTTCATAATGTTGAAAGAAATTCTAACTTCTGACAATTATTGGCGAAGATACATCCGTTTGAATTTGGAAACAGAAACTTAAAACGTCAATTTCTCGAAATGACTTCGCGACTACATATTTTCAGCTTTTGATGCAGAATCAAAATATATAAAAAGGGCTTCATAATGTTGAAAGAAATTCTAACTTCTGACAATTATTGGCGAAGATACATCCGTTTGAATTTGGAAACCGAAACTTAAAACGCCAATTTCTCGAAATGACTTCGAGACTACATATTTTCAGCTTTTGATGCAGAGTCAAAATATATAAAAAGGGCTTCATAATGTTGAAAGAAATTCTAACTTCTGACAATTATTGGCGAAGATACATCCGTTTGAATTTGGAAACAGAAACTTAAAACGTCAATTTCTCGAAATGACTTTGAGACTACATATTTTCAGCTTTTGATGCAGAATCAAAATATATAAAAAGGGCTTCATAATGTTGAAAGAAATTCTAACTTCTGACAATTATTGGCGAAGATACATCCGTTTGAATTTGAAAACCGAAACTTAAAACGTCAATTTCTCGAAATGACTTTGAGACTACATATTTTCAGCTTTTGATGCAGAATCAAAATATATAAAAAGGGCTTCATAATTTTGAAAGAAATTCTAACTTCTGACAATTATTGGCGAAGATACATCCGTTTGAATTTGGAAACAGAAACTTAAAACATCAATTTCGCGAAATGACTTCGAGACTACATATTTTCAGCTTTTGATGCAGAATCAAAATATATAAAAAGGGCTTCATAATTTTGAAAGAAATTCTAACTTCTGCAATTATTGGCGAAGATACATCCGTTTGAATTTGGAAACAGAAACTTAAAACGTCGATTTCTCGAAATGACTTCAAGACTACATATTTTCAGCTTTTGATGCAGAATCAAAATATATAAAAGGGCTTCATAATGTTGAAAGAAATTCTAACTGCTGACAATTATTGGCGAAGATACATCCGTTTGAATTTGGAAACCGAAACTTAAAACGTCAATTTCTCGAAATGACTTCGAGACTACATATTTTCAGCTTTTGATGCAGAGTCAAAATATATAAAAAGGGCTTCATAATGTTGAAAGAAAATCTGACTTCTGCCAATTATTGGCGAAGATACATCCGTTTGAATTTGGAAACCGAAACTTAAAACGTCAATTTCTCGAAATGACTTCGCGACTACATATTTTCAGCTTTTGATGCAGAGTCAAAATATATAAAAAGGGCTTCATAATGTTGAAAGAAATTCTAACTTCTGTCAATTATTGGCGAAGATACATCCGTTTGAATTTGGAAATAGAAACTTAAAACATCAATTTCGCGAAATGACTTCGAGACTACATATTTTCAGCTTTTGATGCAGAGTCAAAATATATAAAAAGGGCTTCATAATTTTGAAAGAAATTCTAACTTCTGACAATTATTGGCGAAGATACATCCGTTTGAATTTGGAAACAGAAACTTAAAACGTCAATTTCTCGAAATGACTTCGAGACTACATATTTTCAGCTTTTGATGCAGAGTCAAAATATATAAAAAGGGCTTCATAATGTTGAAAGAAATTCTAACTTCTGACAATTATTGGCGAAGATACATCCGTTTGAATTTGGAAACAGAGACTTAAAACGTCAATTTCTCGAAATGACTTCGAGACTACATATTTTCAGCTTTTGATGCAGAGTCAAAATATATAAAAAGGGCTTCATAATGTTGAAAGAAATTCTAACTTCTGACAATTATTGGCGAAGATACATCCGTTTGAATTTGGAAACAGAAACTTAAAACGTCAATTTCTCGAAATGACTTCGAGACTACATATTTTCAGCTTTTGATGCAGAGTCAAAATATATAAAAAGGGCTTCATAATGTTGAAATAAATTCTAACTTCTGACAATTATTGGCGAAGATACATCCGTTTGAATTTGGAAACAGAGACTTAAAACGTCAATTTCTCGAAATGACTTCGAGACTACATATTTCCAGCTTTTGATGCAGAAACAAAATATATAAAAACGGGCTTCGTAATGTTGAAAGAAATTCTAACTTCTGACAATTATTGGCGAAGATGCATCCGTTTGAATTTGGAAACAGAAACTTAAAACGTCGATTTCTCGAAATGACTTCGAGACTACATATTTTCAGCTTTTGATGCAGGGTCAAAATATATAAAAAGGGCTTCATAATGTTGAAAGAAATTCTGACTTCTGACAATTATTGGCGAAGATACATCCGTTTGAATTTGGAAACAGAAACTTAAAACGTCAATTTCTCAAAATGACTTCGAGACTACATATTTTCAGCTTTTGATGCAGAGTCAAAATATATAAAAAGGGCTTCATAATGTTGAAAGAAATTCTAACTTCTGACAATTATTGGCGAAGATACATCCGTTTGAATTTGGAAACCGAAACTTAAAACGTCAATTTCTCGAAATGACTTCGAGACTACATATTTTCAGCTTTTGATGCAGAGTCAAAATATATAAAAAGGGCTTCATAATGTTGAAAGAAATTCTGACTTCTGCCAATTATTGGCGAAGATACATCCGTTTGAATTTGGAAACCGAAACTTAAAACGTCAATTTCTCAAAATGACTTCGAGACTACATATTTTCAGCTTTTGATGCAGAGTCAAAATATATAAAAAGGGCTTCATAATGTTGAAAGAAATTCTAACTTCTGACAATTATTGGCGAAGATACATCCGTTTGAATTTGGAAACAGAAACTTAAAACGTCAATTTCTCGAAATGACTTCAAGACTACATATTTTCAGCTTTTGATGCAGAATCAAAATATATAAAAAGGGCTTCATAATGTTGAAAGAAATTCTAACTGCTGACAATTATTGGCGAAGATACATCCGTTTGAATTTGGAAACCGAAACTTAAAACGTCAATTTCTCGAAATGACTTCGAGACTACATATTTTCAGCTTTTGATGCAGAGTCAAAATATATAAAAAGGGCTTCATAATGTTGAAAGAAATTCTGACTTCTGCCAATTATTGGCGAAGATACATCCGTTTGAATTTGGAAACCGAAACTTAAAACGTCAATTTCTCGAAATGACTTCGCGACTACATATTTTCAGCTTTTGATGCAGAATCAAAATATATAAAAAGGGCTTCATAATTTTGAAAGAAATTCTAACTTCTGACAATTATTGTGCCGAAGATACATCCGCTTTGAATTTGGAAACCGAAACTTAAAACGCCTCAATTGTCTCGAAATGACTTCGAGACTACATATTTTTAGCAGCTTTTGATGCAGCAGTCAAAATATATAAAAAGGAGGCTTCATAATGTTGAAAGAAATTCTAACTTCTGACAATTATTGGCGAAGATACATCCGTTTGATTTGGAAACAGAAACTTAAAACGTAAATTTCTCGAAATGACTTCGCGACTACATATTTTCAGCTTTTGATGCAGAATCAAAGTATATAAAAAGGGCTTCATAATGTTGAAAGAAATTCTAACTTCTGACAATTATTGGCGAAGATACATCCATTTGAATTTGAAAACCGAAACTTAAAACGTCAATTTCTCGAAATGACTTTGAGACTACATATTTTCAGCTTTTGATGCAGAATCAAAATATATAAAAAGGGCTTCATAATTTTGAAAGAAATTCTGACTTCTGACAATTATTGGCGAAGATACAACCGTTTGAATTTGGAAACAGAAACTTAAAACATCAATTTCGCGAAATGACTTCGAGACTACATATTTTCAGCTTTTGATGCAGAATCAAAATATATAAAAAGGGCTTCATAATTTTGAAAGAAATTCTAACTGCTGACAATTATTGGCGAAGATACATCCGTTTGAATTTGGAAACCGAAACTTAAAACGTCAATTTCTCGAAATGACTTCGAGACTACATATTTTCAGCTTTTGATGCAGAGTCAAAATATATAAAAAGGGCTTCATAATGTTGAAAGAAAATCTGACTTCTGCCAATTATTGGCGAAGATACATCCGTTTGAATTTGGAAACCGAAACTTAAAACGTCAATTTCTCGAAATGACTTCGCGACTACATATTTTCAGCTTTTGATGCAGAGTCAAAATATATAAAAAGGGCTTCATAATGTTGAAAGAAATTCTAACTTCTGTCAATTATTGGCGAAGATACATCCGTTTGAATTTGGAAATAGAAACTTAAAACATCAATTTCGCGAAATGACTTCGAGACTACATATTTTCAGCTTTTGATGCAGAGTCAAAATATATAAAAAGGGCTTCATAATTTTGAAAGAAATTCTAACTTCTGCAATTATTGGCGAAGATACATCCGTTTGAATTTGGAAACAGAAACTTAAAACGTCAATTTCTCGAAATGACTTCGAGACTACATATTTTCAGCTTTTGATGCAGAGTCAAAATATATAAAATGGGCTTCATAATGTTGAAAGAAATTCTAACTTCTGACAATTATTGGCGAAGATACATCCGTTTGAATTTGGAAACAGAAACTTAAAACGTCAATTTCTCGAAATGACTTCGAGACTACATATTTTCAGCTTTTGATGCAGAAACAAAATATATAAAAAGGGCTTCATAATGTTGAAAGAAATTCTAACTGCTGACAATTATTGGCGAAGATACATCCGTTTGAATTTGGAAACCGAAACTTAAAACGTCAATTTCTCGAAATGACTTCGAGACTACATATTTTCAGCTTTTGATGCAGAGTCAAAATATATAAAAAGGGCTTCATAATGTTGAAAGAAATTCTAACTTCTGACAATTATTGGCGAAGATACATCCGTTTGAATTTGGAAACAGAGACTTAAAACGTCAATTTCTCGAAATGACTTGGAGACTACATATTTTCAGCTTTTGATGCAGAATCAAAATATATAAAAAGGGCTTCGTAATGTTGAAAGAAATTCTAACTGCTGACAATTATTGGCGAAGATGCATCCGTTTGAATTTGGAAACCGAAACTTAAAACGTCAATTTCTCGAAATGACTTCGCGACTACATATTTTCAGCTTTTGATGCAGAGTCAAAATATATAAAAAGGGCTTCATAATGTTGAAAGAAATTCTAACTGCTGACAATTATTGGCGAAGATACATCCGTTTGAATTTGGAAACAGAAACTTAAAACGTCAATTTCTCGAAATGACTTCAAGACTACATATTTTCAGCTTTTGATGCAGAGTCAAAATATATAAAAAGGGCTTCGTTATGTTGAAAGAAATTCTAACTGCTGACAATTATTGGCGAAGATGCATCCGTTTGAATTTGGAAACAGAAACTTAAAACGTCAATTTCTCGAAATGACTTCGAGACTACATATTTTCAGCTTTTGATGCAGAGTCAAAATATATAAAAAGGGCTTCATAATGATGAAAGAAATTCTGACTTCTGCCAATTATTGGCGAAGATACATCCGTTTGAATTTGGAAACCGAAACTTAAAACGTCAATTTCTCGAAATGACTTCGCGACTACATATTTTCAGCTTTTGATGCAGAATCAAAATATATAAAAAGGGCTTCGTAATGTTGAAATAAATCCTAACTTCTGACAATTATTGGCGAAGATACATCCGTTTGAATTTGGAAACCGAAACTTAAAACGTCAATTTCTCGAAATGACTTCGAGACTACATATTTTCAGCTTTTGATGCAGAGTCAAAATATATAAAAAGGGCTTCATAATGTTGAAAGAAATTCTGACTTCTGCCAATTATTGGCGAAGATACATCCGTTTGAATTTGGAAACCGAAACTTAAAACGTCAATTTCTCAAAATGACTTCGAGACTACATATTTTCAGCTTTTGATGCAGAGTCAAAATATATAAAAAGGGGTTCATAATGTTGAAAGAAATTCTAACTTCTGACAATTATTGGCGAAGATACATCCGTTTGAATTTGGAAACAGAAACTTAAAACGTCAATTTCTCGAAATGACTTCAAGACTACATATTTTCAGCTTTTGATGCAGAATCAAAATATATAAAAAGGGCTTCATAATGTTGAAAGAAATTCTAACTGCTGACAATTATTGGCGAAGATACATCCGTTTGAATTTGGAAACCGAAACTTAAAACGTCAATTTCTCGAAATGACTTCGAGACTACATATTTTCAGCTTTTGATACAGAGTCAAAATATATAAAAAGGGCTTCATAATGTTGAAAGAAATTCTAACTTCTGCCAATTATTGGCGAAGATACATCCGTTTGAATTTGGAAACCGAAACTTAAAACGTCAATTTCTCGAAATGACTTCGCGACTACATATTTTCAGCTTTTGATGCAGAGTCAAAATATATAAAAAGGGCTTCATAATTTTGAAAGAAATTCTAACTTCTGACAATTATTGGCGAAGATACATCCGTTTGAATTTGGAAATAGAAACTTAAAACATCAATTTCGCGAAATGACTTCGAGACTACATATTTTCAGCTTTTGATGCAGAATCAAAATATATAAAAAGGGCTTCATAATTTTCAAAGAAATTCTAACTTCTGACAATTATTGGCGAAGATACATCCATTTGAATTTGGAAACAGAAACTTAAAACGTCAATTTCTCGAAATGACTTCGAGACTACATATTTTCAGCTTTTGATGCAGAGTCAAAATATATAAAAAGGGCTTCATAATGTTGAAAGAAATTCTAACTTTTGACAATTATTGGCGAAGATACATCCGTTTGAATTTGGAAACAGAAACTTAAAACGTCAATTTCTCGAAATGACTTCGAGACTACATATTTTCAGCTTTTGATGCAGAGTCAAAATATATAAAATGGGCTTCATAATGTTGAAAGAAATTCTAACTTCTGACAATTATTGGCGAAGATACATCCGTTTGAATTTGGAAACAGAAACTTAAAACGTCAATTTCTCGAAATGACTTCGAGACTACATATTTTCTGCTTTTGATGCAGAATCAAAATATATAAAAAGGGCTTCATAATGTTGAAAGAAATTCTAACTTCTGACAATTATTGGCGAAGATACATCCGTTTGAATTTGGAAACAGAAACTTAAAACGTCAATTTCTCGAAATGACTTCGAGACTACATATTTTCAGCTTTTGATGCAGAATCAAAATATATAAAAAGGGCTTCATAATGTTGAAAGAAATTCTAACTTCTGACAATTATTGGCGAAGATACAACCGTTTGAATTTGGAAACAGAAACTTAAAACGTAAATTTCTCGAAATGACTTCAGGACTACATATTTTCAGCTTTTGATGCAGAATCAAAATATATAAAAAGGGCTTCATAATGTTGAAAGAAATTCTGACTTCTGACAATTATTGGCGAAGATACATCCGTTTGAATTTGGAAACCGAAACTTAGAACGTCAATTTCTCGAAATGACTTCGCGACTACATATTTTCAGCTTTTGATGCAGAGTCAAAATATATAAAAAGGGCTTCATAATGTTGAAAGAAATTCTAACTTCTGACAATTATTGGCGAATATACATCCGTTTGAATTTGGGAAAAGAAATTTAAACCGCCAATATCTCGAAATGACTTCGAGACTACATATTTTCAGCTTTTGATGCAGAATCAAAATATATAAAAAGGGGTTCATAATGTTGAAAGAAATTCTAACTTCTGACAATTATTGGCGAAGATACATCCGTTTGAATTTGGAAACAGAAACTTAAAACGTCAATTTCTCGAAATGACTTCGAGACTACATATTTTCAGCTTTTGATGCAGAGTCAAAATATATAAAAAGGGCTTCATAATGTTGAAAGAAATTCTAACTTCTGACAATTATTGGCGAAGATACATCCGTTTGAATTTGGAAACAGAAACTTAAAACGTCAATTTCTCGAAATGACTTCAAGACTACATATTTTCAGCTTTTGATGCAGAATCAAAATATATAAAAAGGGCTTCATAATGTTGAAAGAAATTCTAACTGCTGACAATTATTGGCGAAGATACATCCGGTTGAATTTGGAAACCGAAACTTAAAACGTCAATTTCTCGAAATGACTTCGAGACTACATATTTTCAGCTTTTGAAGCAGAGTCAAAATATATAAAAAGGGCTTCATAATGTTGAAAGAAATTCTAACTTCTGACAATTATTGGCGAAGATACATCCGTTTGAATTTGGAAACAGAAACTTAAAACGTCAATTTCTCGAAATGACTTCAAGACTACATATTTTCAGCTTTTGATGCAGAATCAAAATATATAAAAAGGGCTTCATAATGTTGAAAGAAATTCTAACTTCTGACAATTATTGGCGAAGATACATCCAGTTGAATTTGGAAACCGAAACTTAAAACGTCAATTTCTCGAAATGACTTCGCGACTACATATTTTCAGCTTTTGATGCAGAGTCAAAATATATAAAAAGGGCTTCATAATGTTGAAAGAAATTCTGACTTCTGACAATTATTGGCGAAGATACATCCGTTTGAATTTGGGAAAAGAAATTTAAACCGCCAATATCTCGAAATGACTTCGAGACTACATATTTTCAGCTTTTGATGCAGAATCAAAATATATAAAAAGGGCTTCATAATGTTGAAAGAAATTCTAACTTCTGACAATTATTGGCGAAGATACGTCCGGTTGAATTTGGAAACAGAAACTTAAAACGTCAATTTCTCGAAATGACTTTGAGACTACATTTTTTCAGCTTTTGATGCAGAGTCAAAATATATTAAAAGGGCTTCATAATGTTGAAAGAAATTCTAACTTCTGACAATTATTGGCGAAGATACATCCGTTTGAATTTGGAAACAGAAACTTAAAACGTCAATTTCTCGAAATGACTTCGAGACTACATATTTTCAGCTTTTGATGCAGGGTCAAAATATATAAAAAGGGCTTCATAATGTTGAAAGAAATTCTAACTTCTGACAATTATTGGCGAAGATACATCCGTTTGAATTTGGAAACAGAAACTTAAAACGTCAATTTCTCGAAATGACTTCGCGACTACATATTTTCAGCTTTTGATGCAGGGTCAAAATATATAAAAAGGGCTTCATAATGTTGAAAGAAATTCTAACTTCTGACAATTATTGGCGAAGATACATCCGTTTGAATTTGGAAACAGAAACTTAAAACGTCAAATTCTCGAAATGACTTCGAGACTACATATTTTCAGCTTTTGATGCAGAATCAAAATATATAAAAAGGGCTTCATAATGTTGAAAGAAATTCTAACTTCTGACAATTATTGGCGAAGATACATCCGTTTGAATTTGGAAACAGAAACTTAAAACGTCAAATTCTCGAAATGACTTCGAGAATACATATTTTCAGCTTTTGATGCAGAATCAAAATATATAAAAACGGCTTCATAATGTTGAAAGGAATTCTAAATGACTTCGAGACTACATATTTTCAGCTTTTGATGCAGGGTCAAAATATATAAAATGGGCTTCATAATGTTGAAAGAAATTCTAACTTCTGACAATTATTGGCGAAGATATATCCGTTTGAATTTGGAAACAGAAACTTAAAACGTCAATTTCTCGAAATGACTTCGAGACTACATATTTTCAGCTTTTGATGCATAGTCAAAATATATAAAAAGGGCTTCATAATGTTGAAAGAAATTCTAACTTCTGACAATTATTGGCGAAGATATATCCGTTTGAATTTGGAAACAGAAACTTAAAACGTCAATTTCTCGAAATGACTTCGAGACTACATATTTTCAGCTTTTGATGCAGAGTCAAAATATATAAAATGGGCTTCATAATGTTGAAAGAAATTCTAACTTCTGACAATTATTGGCGAAGATACATCCGTTTGAATTTGGAAACAGAAACTTAAAACGTCAATTTCTCGAAATGACTTCGAGACTACATATTTTCAGCTTTTGATGCAGAGTCAAAATATATAAAATGGGCTTCATAATGTTGAAAGAAATTCTAACTTCTGACAATTATTGGCGAAGATACATCCGTTTGAATTTGGAAACAGAAACTTAAAACGTCAATTTCTCGAAATGACTTCGAGACTACATATTTTCAGCTTTTGATGCAGAATCCAAATATATAAAAAGGGCTTCATAATGTTGAAAGAAATTCTAAATGACTTCGAGACTACATATTTTCAGCTTTTGATGCAGGGTCAAAATATATAAAATGGGCTTCATAATGTTGAAAGAAATTCTAACTTCTGACAATTATTGACGAAAATATATCCGTTTGAATTTGGAAACAGAAACTTAGAACGTCAATTTCTCGAAATGACTTCGAGACTACATATTTTCAGCTTTTGATGCAGGGTCAAAATATTTAAAATGGGCTTCATAATGTTGAAAGAAATTCTAACTTCTGACAAATATTGGCGAAGATACATCCGTTTGAATTTGGAAACAGAAACTTAAAACGTCAATTTCTCGAAAATGACTTCGAGACTACATATTTTCTGCTTTTGATGCAGAATCAAAATATATAAAAAGGGCTTCATAATGTTGAAAGAAATTCTAACTTCTGACAATTATTGGCGAAGATACATCCGTTTGAATTTGGAAACCGAAACTTAAAACGTCAATTTCTCGAAATGACTTCGCGACTACATATTTTCAGCTTTTGATGCAGAGTCAAAATATATAAAAAGGGCTTCATAATGTTGAAAGAAATTCTAACTTCTGACAATTATTGGCGAAGATACATCCGTTTGAATTTGGAAACAGAAACTTAAAACATCAATTTCTCGAAATGACTTTGAGACTACATATTTTCAGCTTTTGATGCAGAATCAAAATATATAAAAGGGCTTCATAATGTTGATAGAAATTCTAACTTCTGACAATTATTGGCAAAGATACATCTGTTTGAATTTGGAAACAGAAACTTAAAACGTCAATTTCTCGAAATGACTTCGAGACTACATATTTTCAGCTTTTTATGCAGAATCAAAATATATAAAAAGGGCTTCATAATGTTGAAAGAAATTTTAACTTCTGACAATTATTGGCGAAGATACATCCGTTTAAATTTGGAAACCGAAACTTAAAACGTCAATTTCTCGAAATGACTTCGCGACTACATATTTTCAGCTTTTGATGCAGAGTCAAAATATATAAAAATGGCTTCATAATGTTGAAAGAAATTCTAACTTCTGACAATTATTGGCGAAGATACATCCGTTTGAATTTGGAAACAGAAACTTAAAACATCAATTTCTCGAAATGACTTCGAGACTACATATTTTCAGCTTTTGATGCACAGTCAAAATATATAAAAAGGGCTTCATAATGTTGAAAGAAATTCTAACTTCTGACTACTTATTGGCGAAGATACATCCGTTTAAATTTGGAAACCCAAACTTAAAACGTCAATTTCTCGAAATGACTTCGCGACTACATATTTTTCAGCTTTTGATGCAGAGTCAAAATATAAAAAAAGGGCTTCATAATGTTGAAAGAAATTCTAACTTCTGACAATTATTGGCGAAGATACATCCGTTTGAATTTGGGAAAAGAAATTTAAACCGCCAATATCTCGAAATGACTTCGAGACTACATATTTTCAGCTTTTGATGCAGAATCAAAATATATAAAAAGGGGTTCATAATGTTGAAAGAAATTCTAACTTCTGACAATTATTGGCGAAGATACGTCCGTTTGAATTGGGAAACAGAAACTTAAAACGTCAATTCCTCGAAATGACTTCGAGACTACATATTTTCAGCTTTTGATGCAGAGTCAAAATATATTAAAAGGGCTTCATAATGTTGAAAGAAATTCTAACTTCTGACAATTATTAGCGAAGATACATCCGTTTGAATTTGGAAACCGAAACTTAAAACGTCAATTTCTCGAAATGACTTCGAGACTACATATTTTCAGCTTTTGATGCAGGGTCAAAATATATAAAAAGGGCTTCATAATGTTGAAAGAAATTCTAACTTCTGACAATTATTGGCGAAGATACATCCGTTTGAATTTGGAAACAGAAACTTAAAACGTCAATTTCTCGAAATGACTTCGCGACTACATATTTTCAGCTTTTGATGCATAGTCAAAATATATAAAATGGGCTTCATAATGTTGAAAGAAATTCTAACTTCTGACAATTATTGGCGAAGATATATCCGTTTGAATTTGGAAACAGAAACTTAAAACGTCAATTTCTCGAAATGACTTCGAGACTACATATTTTCAGCTTTTGGTGCAGGGTCAAAATATATAAAATGGGCTTCATAATGTTGAAAGAAATTCTAACTTCTGACAATTATTGGCGAAGATACATCCGTTTGAATTTGGAAACAGAAACTTAAAACGTCAAATTCTCGAAATGACTTCGAGACTACATATTTTCAGCTTTTGATGCAGAATCAAAATATATAAAAACGGCTTCATAATGTTGAAAGAAATTCTAAATGACTTCGAGACTACATATTTTCAGCTTTTGATGCAGGGTCAAAATATATAAAATGGGCTTCATAATGTTGAAAGAATTTCTAACTTCTGACAATTATTGGCGAAGATACATCCGTTTGAATTTGGAAACAGAAACTTAAAACGTCAAATTCTCGAAATGACTTCGAGACTACATATTTTCAGCTTTTGATGCAGAATCCAAATATATAAAAAGGGCTTCATAATGTTGAAAGAAATTCTAAATGACTTCGAGACTACATATTTTCAGCTTTTGATGCAGGGTCAAAATATATAAAATGGGCTTCATAATGTTGAAAGAATTTCTAACTTCTGACAATTATTGGCGAAGATACATCCGTTTGAATTTGGAAACAGAAACTTAAAGCGTCAATTTCTCGAAATGACTTCGCGACTACATATATTCAGCTTTTGATGCAGAGTCAAAATATATAAAAAGGGCTTCATAATGTTGAAAGAAATTCTAACTTCTGACAATTATTGGCAAAGATACATCCGTTTGAATTTGGAAACAGAAACTTAAAACGTCAATTTCTCGAAATGATTTCGAGACTACATATTTTCAGCTTTTGATGCAGAGTCAAAATATATAAAAAGGGCTTCATAATGTTGAAAGAAATTCTAACTTCTGACAATTATTGGCGAAGATATATCCGTTTGAATTTGGAAACAGAAACTTAAAACGTCAATTTCTCGAAATGACTTCGAGACTACATATTTTCAGCTTTTGATGCAGAGTCAAAATATATAAAATGGGCTTCATAATGTTGAAAGAAATTCTAAATGACTTCGAGACTACATATTTTCAGCTTTTGATGCAGGGTCAAAATATATAAAAAGGGCTTCATAATGTTGAAAGAATTTCTAACTTCTGACAATTATTGGCGAAGATACATCCGTTTGAATTTGGAAACAGAAACTTAAATCGTCAATTTCTCGAAATGACTTCGCGACTACATATTTTCAGCTTTTGATGCAGAGTCAAAATATATAAAAAGGGCTTCATAATGTTGAAAGAAATTCTAACTTCTGACAATTATTGGCAAAGATACATCCGTTTGAATTTGGAAACAGAAACTTAAAACGTCAATTTCTCGAAATGATTTCGAGACTACATATTTTCAGCTTTTGATGCAGAATCAAAATATATAAAAAGGGCTTCATAATGTTGAAAGAAATTCTAACTTCTGACAATTATTGGCGAAGATATATCCGTTTGAATTTGGAAACAGAAACTTAAAACGTCAATTTCTCGAAATGACTTCGAGACTACATATTTTCAGCTTTTGATGCAGAGTCAAAATATATAAAAAGGGCTTCATAATGTTGAAAGAAATTCTAACTTCTGACAATTATTGGCGAAGATACATCCGTTTGAATTTGGAAACAGAAACTTAAAACGTCAATTTCTCGAAATGATTTCGAGACTACATATTTTCAGCTTTTGATGCAGAGTCAAAATATATAAAAAGGGCTTCATAATGTTGAAAGAAATTCTAACTTCTGACAATTATTGGCGAAGATACATCCGTTTGAATTTGGAAACAGAAACTTAGAACGTCAATTTCTCGAAATGACTTCAAGACTACATATTTTCAGCTTTTGATGCAGGGTCAAAATATTTAAAATGGGCTTCATAATGTTGAAAGAAATTCTAACTTCTGACAATTATTGGCGAAGATACATCCGTTTGAATTTGGAAACAGAAACTTAAAACGTCAATTTCTCGAAATGACTTCGAGACTACATATTTTCAGCTTTTGATGCAGAATCAAAATATATAAAAAGGGCTTCATAATGTTGAAAGAAATTCTAACTTCTGACAATTATTGGCGAAGATACATCCGTTTGAATTTGGAAACAGAAACTTAAAACGTCAATTTCTCGAAATGACTTCGCGACTACATATTTTCAGCTTTTGATGCAGAATCAAAATATATAAAAAGGGCTTCATAATGTTGAAAGAAATTCTAACTTCTGACAATTATTGGCGAAGATACATCCGTTTGAATTTGGAAATAGAAACTTAAAACATCAATTTCGCGAAATGACTTTGAGACTACATATTTTCAGCTTTTGATGCAGAATCAAAATATATAAAAGGGCTTCATAATGTTGATAGAAATTCTAACTTCTGACAATTATTGGCAAAGATACATCTGTTTGAATTTGAAAACCGAAACTTAAAACGTCAATTTCTCGAAATGACTTTGAGACTACATATTTTCAGCTTTTTATGCAGAATCAAAATATATAAAAAGGGCTTCATAATGTTGAAAGAAATTCTGACATCTGACAATTATTGGCGAAGATACATCCGTTTAAATTTGGAATCAGAAACTTAAAGCGTCGATTTCTCGAAATGACTTCAAGACTACATATTTTCAGCTTTTGATGCAGAATCAAAATATATAAAAAGGGCTTCATAATGTTGAAAGAAATTCTAACTTCTGACAATTATTGGCGAAGATACATCCGTTTAAATTTGGAAACAGAAACTTAAAACGTCAATTTCTCGAAATGATATCGCGACTACATATTTTCAGCTTTTGATGCAGATTCAAAATATATAAAAAGGGCTTCATAATGTTGAAAGAAATTCTGACTTCTGACAATTATTGGCGAAGATACATCCGTTTGAATTTGGAAACAGAAACTTAAAACGTCAATTTCTCGAAATGACTTCGCGACTACATATTTTCAGCTTTTGATGCAGAGTCAAAATATATAAAAAGGGCTTCATAATGTTGAAAGAAATTCTAACTTCTGACAATTATTGGCGAAGATACATCCGTTTGAATTTGGAAACAGAAACTTAAAACATCAATTTCTCGAAATGACTTCGAGACTACATATTTTCAGCTTTTGATGCAGAATCAAAATATATAAAAAGGGCTTTATAATTTTCAAAGAAATTCTAACTTCTGCAATTATTGGCGAAGATACATCCGTTTGAATTTGGAAACAGAAACTTAAAACGTCAATTTCTCGAAATGACTTCGAGACTACATATTTTCAGCTTTTGATGCAGAGCCAAAATATATAAAAAGGGCTTCATAATGTTGAGAGAAATTCTAACTTCTGACAATTATTGGCGAAGATACATCCGTTTGAATTTGGAAACAGAAACTTAAAACGTAAACTTCTCGAAATGACTTCGAGACTACATATTTTCAGCTTTTGATGCAGAATCAAAATATATAAAAAGGGCTTCATAATGTTGAAAGAAATTCTGACTTCTGACAATTATTGGCGAAGATACATCCGTTTGAATTTGGGAAAAGAAACTTAAACCGCCAATATCTCGAAATGACTTCAAGACTACATATTTTCAGCTTTTGATGCAGAATCAAAATATATAAAAAGGGGTTCATAATGTTGAAAAAAATTCTAACTTCTGACAATTATTGGCGAAGATACATCCGTTTGAATTTGGAAACCGAAACTTAAAACGTCAATTTCTCGAAATGACTTCGCGACTACATATTTTCAGCTTTTGATGCATAGTCAACATATATAAAATGGGCTTCATAATGTTGAAAGAAATTCTGACTTCTGACAATTATTGGCGAAGATACATCCGTTTGAATTTGGAAACAGAAACGTAAAACGTCAATTTCTCGAAATGACTTCGAGACTACATATTTTCAGCTTTTGATGCAGAGTCAAAATATATAAAAAGGGCTTCATAATGTTGAAAGAAATTCTGACTTCTGACAATTATTGGCGAAGATACATCCGTTTGAATTTGGAAACCGAAACTTAAAACGTCAATTACTCGAAATGACTTTGAGACTACATATTTTCAGCTTTTGATGCAGAATCAAAATATATAAAAAGGGCTTCATAATGTTGAAAGAAATTCTAACTTCTGACAATTATTGGCGAAGGTACATCCGTTTGAATTTGGAAACAGAAACTTAAAACGTCAATTTCTCGAAATGACTTCAAGGCTACATATTTTCAGCTTTTGATGCAGAATCAAAATATATAAAAAGGGCTTCATAATGTTGAAAGAAATTCTAACTGCTGACAATTATTGGCGAAGATACATCCGTTTGAATTTGGAAACCGAAACTTAAAACGTCAATTTCTCGAAATGACTTCGCGACTACATATTTTCAGCTTTTGATGCAGATTCAAAATATATTTTTTAGGGCTTCATAATGTTGAAAGAAATTCTGACTTCTGCCAATTATTGGCGAAGATACATCCGTTTGAATTTGGAAACCGAAACTTAAAACGTCAATTTCTCGAAATGACTTCGCGACTACATATTTTCAGCTTTTGATGCAGAGTCAAAATATATAAAAAGGGCTTCATAATGTTGAAAGAAATTCTAACTTCTGACAATTATTGGCGAAGATACATCCGTTTGAATTTGGAAACAGAAACTTAAAACGTCAATTTCTCGAAATGACTTCGAGACTACATATTTTCAGCTTTTGATGCAGAGTCAAAATATATAAAAAGGGCTTCATAATGTTGAAAGAAATTCTAACTTCTGACAATTATTGGCGAAGATACATCCGTTTGAATTTGGGAAAAGAAATTTAAACCGCCAATATCTCGAAATGACTTCGAGACTACATATTTTCAGCTTTTGATGCAGAATCAAAATATATAAAAAGGGGTTCATAATGTTGAAAGAAATTCTAACTTCTGACAATTATTGGCGAAGATACATCCGTTTGAATTTGGAAACAGAAACTTAAAACGTCAATTTCTCGAAATGACTTCGAGACTACATATTTTCAGCTTTTGATGCAGAGTCAAAATATATAAAAAGGGCTTCATAATGTTGAAAGAAATTCTGACTTCTGACAATTATTGGCGAAGATACATCGGTTTGAATTTGGGAAAAGAAATTTAAACCGCCAATATCTCGAAATGACTTCGAGACTACATATTTTCAGCTTTTGATGCAGAATCAAAATATATAAAAAGGGGTTCATAATGTTGAAAGAAATTCTAACTTCTGACAATTATTGGCGAAGATACATCCGTTTGAATTTGGAAACCGAAACTTAAAACGTCAATTACTCGAAATGACTTCGAGACTACATATTTTCAGCTTTTGGTGCAGGGTCAAAATATATAAAATGGGCTTCATAATGTTGAAAGAAATTCTAACTTCTGACAATTATTGGCGAAGATACATCCGTTTGAATTTGGAAACAGAAACGTAAAACGTCAAATTCTCGAAATGACTTCGAGACTACATATTTTCAGCTTTTGATGCAGAATCAAAATATACAAAAAGGGCTTCATAATGTTGAAAGAAATTCTGACTTCTCACAATTATTGGCGAAGATACATCCGTTTGAATTTGGAAACCGAAACTTAAAACGTCAATTACTCGAAATGACTTTGAGACTACATATTTTCAGCTTTTGATGCAGAATCAAAATATATAAAAAGGGCTTCATAATGTTGAAAGAAATTCTGACTTCTGACAATTATTGGCGAAGGTACATCCGTTTGAATTTGGAATCAGAAACTTAAAGCATCGATTTCTCGAAATGACTTCAAGACTACATATTTTCAGCTTTTGATGCAGAATCAAAATATATAAAAAGGGCTTCATAATGTTGAAAGAAATTCTAACTGCTGACAATTATTGGCGAAGATACATCCGTTTGAATTTGGAAACCGAAACTTAAAACGTCAATTTCTCGAAATGACTTCGCGACTACATATTTTCAGCTTTTGATGCAGATTCAAAATATATATTTTTAGGGCTTCATAATGTTGAAAGAAATTCTGACTTCTGCCAATTATTGGCGAAGATACATCCGTTTGAATTTGGAAACCGAAACTTAAAACGTCAATTTCTCGAAATGACTTCGCGACTACATATTTTCAGCTTTTGATGCAGAGTCAAAATATATAAAAAGGGCTTCATAATGTTGAAAGAAATTCTAACTTCTGACAATTATTGGCGAAGATACATCCGTTTGAATTTGGAAACAGAAACTTAAAACGTCAATTTCTCGAAATGACTTCGAGACTACATATTTTCAGCTTTTGATGCAGAGTCAAAATATATAAAAAGGGCTTCATAATGTTGAAAGAAATTCTGACTTCTGACAATTATCGGCGAAGATACATCGGTTTGAATTTGGGAAAAGAAATTTAAACCGCCAATATCTCGAAATGACTTCGAGACTACATATTTTCAGCTTTTGATGCAGAATCAAAATATATAAAAAGGGGTTCATAATGTTGAAAGAAATTCTAACTTCTGACAATTATTGGCGAAGATACATCCGTTTGAATTTGGAAACCGAAACTTAAAACGTCAATTACTCGAAATGACTTCGAGACTACATATTTTCAGCTTTTGGTGCAGGGTCAAAATATATAAAATGGGCTTCATAATGTTGAAAGAAATTCTAACTTCTGACAATTATTGGCGAAGATACATCCGTTTGAATTTGGAAACAGAAACTTAAAACGTCAAATTCTCGAAATGACTTCGAGACTACATATTTTCAGCTTTTGATGCAGAATCAAAATATATAAAAAGGGCTTCATAATGTTGAAAGAAATTCTAACTTCTGACAATTATTGGCGAAGATACATCCGTTTGAATTTGGAAACCGAAACTTAAAACGTCAATTTCTCGAAATGACTTCGCGACTACATATTTTCAGCTTTTGATGCAGAGTCAAAATATATAAAAAGGGCTTCATAATGTTGAAAGAAATTCTAACTTCTGACAATTATTGGCGAAGATACATCCGTTTGAATTTGGAAACCGAAACTTAAAACGTCAATTTCTCGAAATGACTTCGCGACTACATATTTTCAGCTTTTGATGCAGAGTCAAAATATATAAAAAGGGCTTCATAATGTTGAAAGAAATTCTAACTTCTGACAATTATTGGCGAAGATACATCCGTTTGAATTTGGAAACCGAAACTTAAAACGTCACTTTCTCGAAATGACTTCGCGACTACATATTTTCAGCTTTTGATGCAGAATCAAAATATATAAAAAGGGCTTCATAATGTTGAAAGAAATTCTAACTTCTGACAATTATTGGCGAAGATACATCCGTTTGAATTTGGAAACAGAAACTTAAAACGTCAATTTCTCGAAATGACTTCGCGACTACATATTTTCAGCTTTTGATGCAGAATCAAAATATATAAAAAGCGCTTCATAATGTTGAAAGAAATTCTAACTTCTGACAATTATTGGCGAAGATACATCCGTTTGAATTTGGAAACCGAAACTTAAAACGTCAATTTCTCGAAATGACTTCGCGACAACATATTTTCAGCTTTTGATGCATAGTCAAAATATATAAAAAGGGCTTCATAATGTTGAAAGAAATTCTAACTTCTGACAATTATTGGCGAAGATACATCCGTTTGAATTTGGAAACAGAAACTTAAAACGTCAATTTCTCGAAATGACTTTGAGACTACATATTTTCAGCTTTTGAAGCAGAGTCAAAATATATAAAAAGGGCTTCATAATGTTGAAAGAAATTCTAACTTCTGACAATTATTGGCGAAGATACATCCGTTTGAATTTGAAAACCGAAACTTAAAACGTCAATTTCTCGAAATGACTTCGAGACTACATATTTTCAGCTTTTGAAGCAGAGTCAAAATATATAAAAAGGGCTTCATAATGTTGAAAGAAATTCTGACTTCTGACAATTATTGGCGAAGATACAACCGTTTGAATTTGGAAACAGAAACTTAAAACGTCAATTTCGCGAAATGACTTCGAGACTACATATTTTCAGCTTTTGATGCAGAATCAAAATATATAAAAAGGGCTTCATAATTTTGAAAGAAATTCTAACTTCTGACAATTATTGGCGAAGATACATCCGTTTGAATTTGGAAACAGAAACTTAAAACGTCAATTTCTCGAAATGACTTCGAGACTACATATTTTCAGCTTTTGATGCAGAATCAAAATATATAAAAAGGGCTTCATAATGTTAAAAGAAATTCTAACTTCTGACAATTATTGGCGAAGATACATCCGTTTGAATTTGGAAACAGAAACTTAAAACGTCAATTTCTCGAAATGACTTCGCGACTACATATTTTCAGCTTTTGATGCAGAGTCAAAATATATAAAAAGGGCTTCATAATGTTGAAAGAAATTCTAACTTCTGTCAATTATTGGCGAAGATACATCCGTTTGAATTTGGAAATAGAAACTTAAAACATCAATTTCGCGAAATGACTTCGAGACTACATATTTTCAGCTTTTGATGCAGAGTCAAAATATATAAAAAGGGCTTCATAATTTTCAAAGAAATTCTAACTTCTGCAATTATTGGCGAAGATACATCCATTTGAATTTGGAAACAGAAACTTAAAACGTCAATTTCTCGAAATGACTTCGAGACTACATATTTTCAGCTTTTGATGCAGAGTCAAAATATATAAAAAGGGCTTCATAATGTTGAAAGAAATTCTAACTTCTGACAATTATTGGCGAAGATACATCCGTTTGAATTTGGAAACAGAGACTTAAAACGTCAATTTCTCGAAATGACTTCGAGACTACATATTTTCAGCTTTTGATGCAGAAACAAAATATATAAAAAGGGCTTCATAATGTTGAAAGAAATTCTAACTGCTGACAATTATTGGCGAAGATACATCCGTTTGAATTTGGAAACCGAAACTTAAAACGTCAATTTCTCGAAATGACTTCGAGACTACATATTTTCAGCTTTTGATGCAGAGTCAAAATATATAAAAAGGGCTTCATAATGTTGAAAGAAATTCTAACTTCTGACAATTATTGGCGAAGATACATCCGTTTGAATTTGGAAACCGAAACTTAAAACGTCAATTTCTCGTAATGACTTCGAGACTACATATTTTCAGCTTTTGATGCAGAGTCAAAATATATAAAAAGGGCTTCATAATGTTGAAAGAAATTCTGACTTCTGCCAATTATTGGCGAAGATACATCCGTTTGAATTTGGAAACCGAAACTTAAAACGTCAATTTCTCGAAATGACTTCGCGACTACATATTTTCAGCTTTTGATGCAGAGTCAAAGTATATAAAAAGGGCTTCATAATGTTGAAAGAAATTCTAACTTCTGACAATTATTGGCGAAGATACATCCGTTTGAATTTGGAAATAGAAACTTAAAACATCAATTTCGCGAAATGACTTCCAGACTACATATTTTCAGCTTTTGATGCAGAATCAAAATATATAAAAAGGGCTTCATAATTTTGAAAGAAATTCTAACTTCTGACAATTATTGGCGAAGATACATCCATTTGAATTTGGAAACAGAAACTTAAAACGTCAATTTCTCGAAATGACTTCGAGACTACATATTTTCAGCTTTTGATGCAGAGTCAAAATATATAAAAAGGGCTTCATAATGTTGAAAGAAATTCTAACTTCTGACAATTATTGGCGAAGATACATCCGTTTGAATTTGGAAACAGAAACTTAAAACGTCAATTTCTCGAAATGACTTCGAGACTACATATTTTCAGCTTTTGATGCAGAAACAAAATATATAAAAAGGGCTTCATAATGTTGAAAGAAATTCTAACTTCTGACAATTATTGGCGAAGATATATCCGTTTGAATTTGGAAACAGAAACTTAAAACGTCAATTTCTCGAAATGACTTCGAGACTACATATTTTCAGCTTTTGATGCAGGGTCAAAATATATAAAATGGGCTTCATAAATGTTGAAAGAAATTCTGACTTCTGACAATTATTGGCGAAGATACATCCGTTTGAATTTGGAAACAGAAACTTAAAACGTCAATTTCTCGAAATGACTTCGAGACTACATATTTTCAGCTTTTGATGCAGAATCAAAATATATAAAAAGGGCTTCATAATGTTGAAAGAAATTCTAACTTCTGACAATTATTGGCGAAGATACATCCGTTTGAATTTGGAAACAGAAACTTAAAATGTCAATTTCTCGAAATGACTTCAAGACTACATATTTTCAGCTTTTGATGCAGAATCAAAATATATAAAAAGGGCTTCATAATGTTGAAAGAAATTCTAACTGCTGACAATTATTGGCGAAGATACATCCGGTTGAATTTGGAAACCGAAACTTAAAACGTCAATTTCTCGAAATGACTTCGCGACTACATATTTTCAGCTTTTGATGCAGAGTCAAAATATATAAAAAGGGCTTCATAATGTTGAAAGAAATTCTGACTTCTGACAATTATTGGCGAAGATACATCCGTTTGAATTTGGGAAAAGAAACTTAAACCGCCAATATCTCGAAATGACTTCGAGACTACATATTTTCAGCTTTTGATGCAGAATCAAAATATATAAAAAGGGGTTCATAATGTTGAAAGAAATTCTAACTTCTGACAATTATTGGCGAAGATACATCCGTTTGAATTTGGAAACAGAAACTTAAAACGTCAATTTCTCGAAATGACTTCGAGACTACATATTTTCAGCTTTTGATACAGAGTCAAAATATATAAAAAGGGCTTCATAATGTTGAAAGAAATTCTAACTTCTGACAATTATTGGCGAAGATACATCCGTTTGAATTTGGAAACAGAAACTTAAAACGTCAATTTCTCGAAATGACGTCAAGACTACATATTTTCAGCTTTTGATGCAGAATCAAAATATATAAAAAGGGCTTCATAATGTTGAAAGAAATTCTAACTGCTGACAATTATTGGCGAAGATACATCCGGTTGAATTTGGAAACCGAAACTTAAAACGTCAATTTCTCGAAATGACTTCGCGACTACATATTTTCAGCTTTTGATGCAGAGTCAAAATATATAAAAAGGGGTTCATAATGTTGAAAGAAATTCTGACTTCTGACAATTATTGGCGAAGATACATCCGTTTGAATTTGGGAAAAGAAATTTAAACCGCCAATATCTCGAAATGACTTCGAGACTACATATTTTCAGCTTTTGATGCAGAATCAAAATATATAAAAAGGGCTTCATAATGTTGAAAGAAATTCTAACTTCTGACAATTATTGGCGAAGATACGTCCGTTTGAATTTGGAAACAGAAACTTAAAACGTCAATTTCTCGAAATGACTTCGAGACTACATATTTTCAGCTTTTGATGCAGAGTCAAAATATATTAAAAGGGCTTCATAATGTTGAAAGAAATTCTAACTTCTGACAATTATTGGCGAAGATACATCCGTTTGAATTTGGAAACCGAAACTTAAAACGTCAATTTCTCGAAATGACTTCGAGACTACATATTTTCAGCTTTTGATGCAGAGTCAAAATATATAAAAAGGGCTTCATAATGTTGAAAGAAATTCTAACTTCTGACAATTATTGGCGAAGATACATCCGTTTGAATTTGGAAACAGAAACTTAAAACGTCAATTTCTCGAAATGACTTCGCGACTACATATTTTCAGCTTTTGATGCAGAGTCAAAATATATAAAAAGGGCTTCATAATGTTGAAAGAAATTCTAACTTCTGACAATTATTGGCGAAGATACATCCGTTTGAATTTGGAAACAGAAACTTAAAACGTCAATTTCTCGAAATGACTTCGAGACTACATATTTTCAGCTTTTGATGCATAGTCAAAATATATAAAAAGGGCTTCATAATGTTGAAAGAAATTCTAACTTCTGACAATTATTGGCGAAGATATATCCGTTTGAATTTGGAAACAGAAACTTAAAACGTCAATTTCTCGAAATGACTTCGAGACTACATATTTTCAGCTTTTGATGCAGGGTCAAAATATATAAAATGGGCTTCATAATGTTGAAAGAAATTCTAACTTCTGACATTTATTGGCGAAGATACATCCGTTTGAATTTGGAAACAGAAACTTAAAACGTCAATTTCTCGAAATGACTTCGAGACTACATATTTTCAGCTTTTGATGCAGAATCAAAATATATAAAAAAGGGCTTCATAATGTTGAAAGAAATTCTAAATGACTTCGAGACTACATATTTTCAGCTTTTGATGCAGGGTCAAAATATATAAAATGGGCTTCATAATGTTGAAAGAAATTCTAACTTCTGACAATTATTGGCGAAGATATATCCGTTTGAATTTGGAAACAGTCTACTTCAAACGTCAATTTCTTGAAATGTCTGCTGCCAATACCTATTGTCAGCTTAGATGCAAAGTCAACATCGATAGAAAGGGCTTCATAATGTTGAAAGAAATTCTAACTTCTGACAATTATTGGCGAAGATACATCCGTTTGAATTTGGAAACAGAAACTTAAAACGTCAATTTCTCAAAACGGCTTCGTGACTTCATATTTTCAGCTTTTGATGCATAGTCAAAATATATAAAAAGGGCTTCATAATGTTGAATGAAATTCTGACTTCTGACAATTATTGGCGAAGATACATCCGTTTGAATTGGAAACAGGAAACTTAAAACGTCAATTTCTCGAAATGACTTCGAGACTACATATTTTCAGCTTTTGATGCAGAGTCAAAATATATAAAAAGGGCTTCATAATGTTGAAAGAAATTCTAACTGCTGACAATTATTGGCGAAGATACATCCGGTTGAATTTGGAAACCGAAACTTAAAACGTCAATTTCTCGAAATGACTTCGCGACTACATATTTTCAGCTTTTGATGCAGAGTCAAAATATATAAAAAGGGCTTCATAATGTTGAAAGAAATTCTGACTTCTGACAATTATTGGCGAAGATACATCCGTTTGAATTTGGGAAAAGAAACTTAAACCGCCAATATCTCGAAATGACTTCGAGACTACATATTTTCAGCTTTTGATGCAGAGTCAAAATATATAAAAAGGGCTTCATAATTTTCAAAGAAATTCTAACTTCTGCAATTATTGGCGAAGATACATCCATTTGAATTTGGAAACAGAAACTTAAAACGTCAATTTCTCGAAATGACTTCGAGACTACATATTTTCAGCTTTTGATGCAGAGTCAAAATATATAAAAAGGGCTTCATAATGTTGAAAGAAATTCTAACTTCTGACAATTATTGGCGAAGATACATCCGTTTGAATTTGGAAACAGAGACTTAAAACGTCAATTTCTCGAAATGACTTCGAGACTACATATTTTCAGCTTTTGATGCAGAAACAAAATATATAAAAAGGGCTTCATAATGTTGAAAGAAATTCTAACTGCTGACAATTATTGGCGAAGATACATCCGTTTGAATTTGGAAACCGAAACTTAAAACGTCAATTTCTCGAAATGACTTCGAGACTACATATTTTCAGCTTTTGATGCAGAGTCAAAATATATAAAAAGGGCTTCATAATGTTGAAAGAAATTCTAACTTCTGACAATTATTGGCGAAGATACATCCGTTTGAATTTGGAAACCGAAACTTAAAACGTCAATTTCTCGTAATGACTTCGAGACTACATATTTTCAGCTTTTGATGCAGAGTCAAAATATATAAAAAGGGCTTCATAATGTTGAAAGAAATTCTGACTTCTGCCAATTATTGGCGAAGATACATCCGTTTGAATTTGGAAACCGAAACTTAAAACGTCAATTTCTCGAAATGACTTCGAGACTACATATTTTCAGCTTTTGATGCAGAGTCAAAGTATATAAAAAGGGCTTCATAATGTTGAAAGAAATTCTAACTTCTGACAATTATTGGCGAAGATACATCCGTTTGAATTTGGAAACAGAAACTTAAAACATCAATTTCGCGAAATGACTTCGAGACTACATATTTTCAGCTTTTGATGCAGAATCAAAATATATAAAAAGGGCTTCATAATGTTGAAAGAAATTCTGACTTCTGACAATTATTGGCGAAGATACATCCGTTTGAATTTGGGAAAAGAAACTTAAACCGCCAATATCTCGAAATGACTTCGAGACTACATATTTTCAGCTTTTGATGCAGAATCAAAATATATAAAAAGGGGTTCATAATGTTGAAAGAAATTCTAACTTCTGACAATTATTGGCGAAGATACATCCGTTTGAATTTGGAAACAGAAACTTAAAACGTCAATTTCTCGAAATGACTTCGAGACTACATATTTTCAGCTTTTGATACAGAGTCAAAATATATAAAAAGGGCTTCATAATGTTGAAAGAAATTCTAACTTCTGACAATTATTGGCGAAGATACATCCGTTTGAATTTGGAAACCGAAACTTAAAACGTCAATTTCTCGAACCGACTTCGAGACTACATATTTTCAGCTTTTGATGCAGAGTCAAAATATATAAAAAGGGCTTCATAATGTTGAAAGAAATTCTAACTTCTGACAATTATTGGCGAAAATACATCCGTTTGAATTTGGAAACAGAAACTTAAAACGTCAATTTCTCGAAATGACTTCAAGACTACATATTTTCAGCTTTTGATGCAGAATCAAAATATATAAAAAGGGCTTCATAATGTTGAAAGAAATTCTAACTGCTGACAATTATTGGCGAAGATACATCCGGTTGAATTTGGAAACCGAAACTTAAAACGTCAATTTCTCGAAATGACTTCGCGACTACATATTTTCAGCTTTTGATGCAGAGTCAAAATATATAAAAAGGGCTTCATAATGTTGAAAGAAATTCTGACTTCTGACAATTATTGGCGAAGATACATCCGTTTGAATTTGGGAAAAGAAATTTAAACCGCCAATATCTCGAAATGACTTCGAGACTACATATTTTCAGCTTTTGATGCAGAATCAAAATATATAAAAAGGGGTTCATAATGTTGAAAGAAATTCTAACTTCTGACAATTATTGGCGAAGATACATCCGTTTGAATTTGGAAACAGAAACTTAAAACGTCAATTTCTCGAAATGACTTCGAGACTACATATTTTCAGCTTTTGATGCAGAGTCAAAATATATTAAAAGGGCTTTATAATGTTGAAAGAAATTCTAACTTCTGACAATTATTGGCGAAGATACATCCGTTTGAATTTGGAAACCGAAACTTAAAACGTCAATTTCTCGAAATGACTTCGAGACTACATATTTTCAGCTTTTGATGCAGAGTCAAAATATATAAAAAGGGCTTCATAATGTTGAAAGAAATTCTGACTTCTGACAATTATTGGCGAAGATACATCCGTTTGAATTTGGAAACAGAAACTTAAAACGTAAATTTCTCGAAATGACTTCGAGACTACATTTTTTGAGCTTTTGATGCAGAATCAAAATATATAAAAAGGGCTTCATAATGTTGAAAGAAATTCTAAATGACTTCGAGACTACATATTTTCAGCTTTTGATGCAGGGTCAAAATATATAAAATGGGCTTCATAATGTTGAAAGAAATTCTAACTTCTGACAATTATTGGCGAAGATACATCCGTTTGAATTTGGAAAAAGAAACTTAAAACGTCAATTTCTCGAAATGACTTCGAGACTACATATTTTTCAGCTTTTGATGCAGGGTCAAAATATATAAAATGGGCTTCATAAATGTGAAAGAAATTCTAACTTCTGACAATTATTGGCGAAGATACATCCGTTTGAATTTGGAAACCGAAACTTAAAACGTCAATTTCTCGAAATGACTTCGCGACTACATATTTTCAGCTTTTGATGCAGAATCAAAATATATAAAAAGGGCTTCATAATGTTGAAAGAAATTCTAACTTCTGACAATTATTGGCGAAGATATATCCGTTTGAATTTGGAAACAGAAACTTAAAACGTCAATTTCTCGAAATGACTTCGAGACTACATATTTTCAGCTTTTGATGCAGGGTCAAAATATATAAAATGGGCTTCATAATGTTGAAAGAAATTCTAACTTCTGACAATTATTGGCGAAGATACATCCGTTTGAATTTGGAAACAGAAACTTAAAACGTCAAATTCTCGAAATGACTTCGAGACTACATATTTTCAGCTTTTGATGCAGAATCAAAATATATAAAAAGGGCTTCATAATGTTGAAAGAAATTCTAAATGACTTCGAGACTACATATTTTCAGCTTTTGATGCAGAGTCAAAATATATAAAAAGGGCTTCATAATGTTGAAAGAAATTCTAACTTCTGACAATTATTGGCGAAGATACATCCGTTTAAATTTGGAAACAGAAACTTAAAACGTCAATTTCTCGAAATGACTTCGAGACTACATATTTTCAGCTTTTGATGCAGGGTCAAAATATATAAAATGGGCTTCATAATGTTGAAAGAAATTCTAACTTCTGACAATTATTGGCGAAGATACATCCGTTTGAATTTGGAAACAGAAACTTAAAACGTCAAATTCTCGAAATGACTTCGAGACTACATATTTTCAGCTTTTGATGCAGAATCAAAATATATAAAAAGGGCTTCATAATGTTAAAAGAAATTCTAAATGACTTCGAGACTACATATTTTCAGCTTTTGATGCAGGGTCAAAATATATAAAATGGGCTTCATAATGTTGAAAGAAATTCTAACTTCTGACAATTATTGACGAAGATATATCCGTTTGAATTTGGAAACAGAAACTTAAAACGTCAATTTCTCGAAATGACTTCGAGACTACATATTTTCAGCTTTTGATGCAGAGTCAAAATATATAAAAAGGGCTTCATAATGTTGAAAGAAATTCTAACTTCTGACAATTATTGGCGAAGATACATCCGTTTGAATTTGGAAACCGAAACTTAAAACGTCAATTTCTCGAAATGACTTCGAGACTACATATTTTCAGCTTTTGATGCATAGTCAAAATATATAAAAAGGGCTTCATAATGTTGAAAGAAATTCTAACTTCTGACAATTATTGGCGAAGATATATCCGTTTGAATTTGGAAACAGAAACTTAAAACGTCAATTTCTCGAAATGACTTCGAGACTACATATTTTCAGCTTTTGATGCAGAGTCAAAATATATAAAATGGGCTTCATAATGTTGAAAGAAATTCTAACTTCTGACAATTATTGGCGAAGATACATCCGTTTGAATTTGGAAACAGAAACTTAAGACGTCAATTTCTCGAAATGACTTCGAGACTACATATTTTCAGCTTTTGATGCAGGGTCAAAATATATAAAAAGGGCTTCATAATGTTGAAAGAAATTCTAACTTCTGACAATTATTGGCGAAGATACATCCGTTTGAATTTGGAAACAGAAACTTAAAACGTCAAATTCTCGAAATAACTTCGAGACTACATATTTTCAGCTTTTGATGCAGAATCAAAATATATAAAAAGGGCTTCATAATGTTGAAAGAAATTCTAAATGACTTCGAGACTACATATTTTCAGCTTTTGATGCAGGGTCAAAATATATAAAAAGGGCTTCATAATGTTGAAAGAAATTCTAACTTCTGACAATTATTGGCGAAGATATATCTGTTTGAATTTGGAAACAGAAACTTAAAACGTCAATTTCTCGAAATGACTTCGAGACTACATATTTTCAGCTTTTGATGCAGGGTCAAAATATATCAAATGGGCTTCATAATGTTGAAAGAAATTCTAACTTCTGACAATTATTGGCGAAGATACATCCGTTTGAATTTGGAAACAGAAACTTAAAACGTCAAATTCTCGAAATGACTTCGAGACTACATATTTTCAGCTTTTGATGCAGAATCAAAATATATAAAAAGGGCTTCATAATGTTGAAAGAAATTCTAAATGACTTCGAGACTACATATTTTTAGCTTTTGATGCAGGGTCAAAATATATAAAAAGGGCTTCATAATGTTGAAAGAAATTCTAACTTCTGACAATTATTGGCAAAGATACATCCGTTTGAATTTGGAAACAGAAACTTAAAACGTCAATTTCTCGAAATGACTTCGAGACTACATATTTTCAGCTTTTGATGCAGAATCAAAATATATAAAAAGGGCTTCATAATGTTGAAAGAAATTCTAAATGTCTTCGAGACTACATATTTTCAGCTTTTGATGCAGGGTCAAAATATATAAAATGGGCTTCATAATGTTGAAAGAAATTCTAACTTCTGACAATTATTGGCGAAGATATATCCGTTTGAATTTGGAAACAGAAACTTAAAACGTCAATTTCTCGAAATGACTTCAAGACTACATATTTTCAGCTTTTGATGCAGGGTCAAAATATATAAAATGGGGTTCATAATGTTGAAAGAAATTCTAACTTCTGACAATTATTGGCGAAGATACATCCGTTTGAATTTGGAAACAGAAACTTAAAACGTCAATTTCTCGAAATGACTTCGAGACTACATATTTTCAGCTTTTGATGCAGAGTCAAAATATATAAAAAGGGCTTCATAATGTTGAAAGAAATTCTAACTTCTGACAATTATTGGCGAAGATACATCCGTTTGAATTTGGAAACCGAAACTTAAAACGTCAATTTCTCGAAATGACTTCGAGACTACATATTTTCAGCTTTTGATGCATAGTCAAAATATATAAAAAGGGCTTCATAATGTTGAAAGAAATTCTAACTTCTGACAATTATTGGCGAAGATACATCCGTTTGAATTTGGAAACAGAAACTTAAAACGTCAATTTCTCGAAATGACTTCGAGACTACATATTTTCAGCTTTTGATGCAGGGTCAAAATATATAAAAGGGGCTTCATAATGTTGAAAGAAATTCTAACTTCTGACAATTATTGGCGAAGATACATCCGTTTGAATTTGGAAACCGAAACTTAAGACGTCAATTTCTCGAAATGACTTCGAGACTACATATTTTCAGCTTTTGATGCAGGGTCAAAATATATAAAAAGGGCTTCATAATGTTGAAAGAAATTCTAACTTCTGACAATTATTGGCGAAGATACATCCGTTTGAATTTGGAAACAGAAACTTAAAACGTCAAATTCTCGAAATAACTTCGAGACTACATATTTTCAGCTTTTGATGCAGAATCAAAATATATAAAAAGGGCTTCATAATGTTGAAAGAAATTCTAAATGACTTCGAGACTACATATTTTCAGCTTTTGATGCAGGGTCAAAATATATAAAAAGGGCTTCATAATGTTGAAAGAAATTCTAACTTCTGACAATTATTGGCGAAGATATATCCGTTTGAATTTGGAAACAGAAACTTAAAACGTCAATTTCTCGAAATGACTTCGAGACTACATATTTTCAGCTTTTGATGCAGGGTCAAAATATATCAAATGGGCTTCATAATGTTGAAAGAAATTCTAACTTCTGACAATTATTGGCGAAGATACATCCGTTTGAATTTGGAAACAGAAACTTAAAACGTCAAATTCTCGAAATGACTTCGAGACTACATATTTTCAGCTTTTGATGCAGAATCAAAATATATAAAAAGGGCTTCATAATGTTGAAAGAAATTCTAAATGACTTCGAGACTACATATTTTCAGCTTTTGATGCAGGGTCAAAATATATAAAATGGGCTTCATAATGTTGAAAGAAATTCTAACTTCTGACAATTATTGGCGAAGATACATCCGTTTGAATTTGGAAACAGAAACTTAAAACGTCAAATTCTCGAAATGACTTCGAGACTACATATTTTCAGCTTTTGATGCAGAATCAAAATATATAAAAAGGGCTTCATAATGTTGAAAGAAATTCTAAATGTCTTCGAGACTACATATTTTCAGCTTTTGATGCAGGGTCAAAATATATAAAATGGGCTTCATAATGTTGAAAGAAATTCTAACTTCTGACAATTATTGACGAAGATATATCCGTTTGAATTTGGAAACAGAAACTTTAAACGTCAATTTCTCGAAATGACTTCGAGACTACATATTTTCAGCTTTTGATGCAGGGTCAAAATATATAAAATGGGCTTCATAATGTTGAAAGAAATTCTAACTTCTGACAATTATTGGCGAAGATACATCCGTTTGAATTTGGAAACAGAAACTTAAAACGTCAATTTCTCGAAATGACATCGAGACTACAAATTTTCTGCTTTTGATGCAGAATCAAAATATATAAAAAGGGCTTCATAATGTTGAAAGAAATTCTAACTTCTGACAATTATTGGCGAAGATACATCCGTTTGAATTTGGAAACAGAAACTTAAAACGTCAATTTCTCGAAATGACTTCGCGACTACATATTTTCAGCTTTTGATGCAGAATCAAAATATATAAAAAGGGCTTCATAATGTTGAAAGAAATTCTAACTGCAGACAATTATTGGCGAAGATACATCCGTTTGAATTTGGAAACAGAAACTTAAAACGTCAAATTCTCGAAATGACTTCGAGACTACATATTTTCAGCTTTTGATGCAGAATCAAAATATATAAAAAGGGCTTCATAATGTTGAAAGAAATTCTAAATGACTTCGAGACTACATATTTTCAGCTTTTGATGCAGGGTCAAAATATATAAAATGGGCTTCATAATGTTGAAAGAAATTCTAACTTCTGACAATTATTGGCGAAGATATATCCGTTTGAATTTGGAAACCGAAACTTAAAACGTCAATTTCTCGAAATGACTTCGCGACTACATATTTTCAGCTTTTGATGCAGAGTCAAAATATATAAAAAGGGCTTCATAATGTTGAAAGAAATTCTAACTTCTGACAATTATTGGCGAAGATACATCCGTTTGAATTTGGAAACAGAAACTTAAAACGTCAATTTCTCGAAATGACTTCGCGACTACATATTTTCAGCTTTTGATGCAGAGTCAAAATATATAAAAAGGGCTTCATAATGTTGAAAGAAATTCTAACTTCTGACAATTATTGGCGAAGATACATCCGTTTGAATTTGGAAACAGAAACTTAAAACGTCAATTTCTCGAAATGACTTCGAGACTACATATTTTCAGCTTTTGATGCATGGTCAAAATATATAAAAAGGGCTTCATAATGTTGAAAGAAATTCTAACTTCTGACAATTATTGGCGAAGATATATCCGTTTGAATTTGGAAACAGAAACTTAAAACGTCAATTTCTCGAAATGACTTCGAGACTACATATTTTCAGCTTTTGATGCATGGTCAAAATATATAAAATGGGCTTCATAATGTTGAAAGAAATTCTAACTTCTGACAATTATTGGCGAAGATATATCCGTTTGAATTTGGAAACAGAAACTTAAAACGTCAATTTCTCGAAATGACTTCGAGACTACATATTTTCAGCTTTTGATGCAGAATCAAAATATATAAAAAGGGCTTCATAATGTTGAAAGAAATTCTAAATGACTTCGAGACTACATATTTTCAGCTTTTGATGCAGGGTCAAAATATATAAAAAGGGCTTCATAATGTTGAAAGAAATTCTAACTTCTGACAATTATTGGCGAAGATATATCCGTTTGAATTTGGAAACAGAAACTTAAAACGTCAATTTCTCGAAATGACTTCGAGACTACATATTTTCAGCTTTTGATGCATGGTCAAAATATATAAAATGGGCTTCATAATGTTGAAAGAAATTCTAACTTCTGACAATTATTGGCGAAGATACATCCGTTTGAATTTGGAAACAGAAACTTAAAACGTCAAATTCTCGAAATGACTTCGAGACTACATATTTTCAGCTTTTGATGCAGAATCAAAATATATAAAAAGGGCTTCATAATGTTGAAAGAAATTCTAAATGACTTCGAGACTACATATTTTCAGCTTTTGATGCAGGGTCAAAATATATAAAATGGGCTTCATAATGTTGAAAGAAATTCTAACTTCTGACAATTATTGGCGAAGATATATCCGTTTGAATTTGGAAACAGAAACTTAAAACGTCAATTTCTCGAAATGACTTCGAGACTACATATTTTCAGCTTTTGATGCAGAATCAAAATATATAAAAAGGGCTTCATAATGTTGAAAGAAATTCTAACTTCTGACAATTATTGGCGAAGATACATCCGTTTGAATTTGGAAACAGAAACTTAAAACGTCAATTTTTCGAAATGACTTCGAGACTACATATTTTCAGCTTTTGATGCATAGTCAAAATATATAAAAAGGGCTTCATAATGTTGAAAGAAATTCTAACTTCTGACAATTATTGGCGAAGATATATCCGTTTGAATTTGGAAACAGAAACTTAAAACGTCAATTTCTCGAAATGACTTCGAGACTACATATTTTCAGCTTTTGATGCAGGGTCAAAATATATAAAATGGGCTTCATAATGTTGAAAGAAATTCTAACTTCTGACAATTATTGGCGAAGATACATCCGTTTGAATTTGGAAACAGAAACTTAAAACGTCAATTTCTCGAAATGACTTCGAGACTACATATTTTCAGCTTTTGATGCAGGGTCAAAATATATAAAATGGGCTTCATAATGTTGAAAGAAATTCTAACTTCTGACAATTATTGGCGAAGATACATCCGTTTGAATTTGGAAACAGAAACTTAAAACGTCAAATTCTCGAAATGACTTCGAGACTACATATTTTCAGCTTTTGATGCAGAATCAAAATATATAAAAAGGGCTTCATAATGTTGAAAGAAATTCTAAATGACTTCGAGACTACATATTTTCAGCTTTTGATGCAGGGTCAAAATATATAAAAAGGGCTTCATAATGTTGAAAGAAATTCTAACTTCTGACAATTATTGGCGAAGATATATCCGTTTGAATTTGGAAACAGAAACTTAAAACGTCAATTTCTCGAAATGACTTCGAGACTACATATTTTCAGCTTTTGATGCAGGGTCAAAATATATAAAAAGGGCTTCATAATGTTGAAAGAAATTCTAACTTCTGACAATTATTGGCGAAGATACATCCGTTTGAATTTGGAAACAGAAACTTAAAACGTCAAATTCTCGAAATGACTTCGAGACTACATATTTTCAGCTTTTGATGCAGAATCAAAATATATAAAAAGGGCTTCATAATGTTGAAAGAAATAATTTTCTCGAAATGACTTCGAGACTACATATTTTCAGCTTTTGATGCAGGGTCAAAATATATAAAAATGGGCTTCATAATGTTGAAAGAAATTCTAACTTCTGACAATTATTGGCGAAGATACATCCGTTTGAATTTGGAAACAGAAACTTAAAACGTCAATTTCTCGAAATGACTTCGAGACTACATATTTTCAGCTTTTGATGCAGGGTCAAAATATATAAAAAGGGCTTCATAATGTTGAAAGAAATTCTAACTTCTGACAATTATTGGCGAAGATATATCCGTTTGAATTTGGAAACAGAAACTTAAAACGTCAATTTCTCGAAATGACTTCGAGACTACATATTTTCAGCTTTTGATGCAGGGTCAAAATATATAAAAAGGGCTTCATAATGTTGAAAGAAATTCTAACTTCTGACAATTATTGGCGAAGATACATCCGTTTGAATTTGGAAACAGAAACTTAAAACGTCAATTTCTCGAAATGACTTCGAGACTACATATTTTCAGCTTTTGATGCAGAATCAAAATATATAAAAAGGGCTTCTAATGTTGAAAGAGGCTTGGCATACATCCGTTTGAATTTGGAAACAGAAATTCTAAATGACTTCGAGACTACATATTTTCAGCTTTTGATGCAGGGTCAAAATATATAAAATGGGCTTCATAATGTTGAAAGAAATTCTAACTTCTGACAATTATTGACGAAGATATATCCGTTTGAATTTGGAAACAGAAACTTAAAACGTCAATTTCTCGAAATGACTTCGAGACTACATATTTTCAGCTTTTGATGCAGGGTCAAAATATATAAAATGGGCTTCATAATGTTGAAAGAAATTCTAACTTCTGACAATTATTGGCGAAGATACATCCGTTTGAATTTGGAAACAGAAACTTAAAACGTCAATTTCTCGAAATGACTTCGAGACTACATATTTTCAGCTTTTGATGCAGAATCAAAATATATAAAAAGGGCTTCATAATGTTGAAAGAAATTCTAACTTCTGACAATTATTGGCGAAGATACATCCGTTTGAATTTGGAAACAGAAACTTAAAACGTCAATTTCTCGAAATGACTTCGCGACTACATATTTTCAGCTTTTGATGCAGGGTCAAAATATATAAAAAGGGCTTCATAATGTTGAAAGAAATTCTAACTGCTGACAATTATTGGCGAAGATACATCCGTTTGAATTTGGAAACCGAAACTTAAAACGTCAATTTCTCGAAATGACTTCGAGACTACATATTTTCAGCTTTTGATGCAGAATCAAAATATATAAAAAGGGCTTCATAATGTTGAAAGAAATTCTAACTTCTGACAATTATTGGCGAAGATACATCCGTTTGAATTTGGGAAACAGAAACTTAAAACGTCAATATCTCGAAATGACTTCGAGACTACATATTTTCAGCTTTTGATGCAGGGTCAAAATATATAAAAAGGGCTTCATAATGTTGAAAGAAATTCTAACTTCTGACAATTATTGGCGAAGATACATCCGTTTGAATTTGGAAACAGAAACTTAAAACGTCAATTTCTCGAAATGACTTCGAGACTACATATTTTCAGCTTTTGATGCAGAGTCAAAATATATAAAAAGGGCTTCATAATGTTGAAAGAAATTCCAACTTCTGACAATTATTGGCGAAGATACATCCGTTTGAATTTGGAAACTGAAACTTAAAACGTCAATTTCTCGAAATGACTTCGAGACTACATATTTTCAGCTTTTGATGCAGAATCAAAATATATAAAAAGGGCTTCATAATGTTGAAAGAAATTCTAACTTCTGACAATTATTGGCGAAGATACATCCGTTTGAATTTGGAAACAGAAACTTAAAACGTCAATTTCTCGAAATGACTTCGCGACTACATATTTTCAGCTTTTGATGCAGAGTCAAAATATATAAAAAGGGCTTCATAATGTTGAAAGAAATTCTAACTTCTGACAATTATTGGCGAAGATACATCCGTTTGAATTTGGAAACAGAAACTTAAAACGTCAATTTCTCGAAATGACTTCGAGACTACATATTTTCAGCTTTTGATGCAGAATCAAAATATATAAAAAGGGCTTCATAATGTTGAAAGAAATTCTAACTTCTGACAATTATTGGCGAAGATACATCCGTTTGAATTTGGAAACAGAAACTTAAAACGTCAATTTCTCGAAATGACTTCGAGACTACATATTTTCAGCTTTTGATGCAGGGTCAAAATATATAAAAAGGGCTTCATAATGTTGAAAGAAATTCTAATTTTCTGACAATTATTGGCGAAGATACATCCGTTTGAATTTGGAAACAGAAACTTAAAACGTCAATTTCTCGAAATGACTTCGAGACTACATATTTTCAGCTTTTGATGCAGAGTCAAAATATATAAAAAGGGCTTCATAATGTTGAAAGAAATTCTAACTTCTGACAATTATTGGCGAAGATACATCCGTTTGAATTTGGAAACAGAAACTTAAAACGTCAATTTCTCGAAATGACTTCGAGACTACATATTTTCAGCTTTTGATGCAGGGTCAAAATATATAAAAAGGGCTTCATAATGTTGAAAGAAATTCTAACTTCTGACAATTATTGGCGAAGATACATCCGTTTGAATTTGGAAACAGAAACTTAAAACGTCAATTTCTCGAAATGACTTCGAGACTACTTTTCAGCTTTTGATGCAGAGTCAAAATATATAAAAAGTGCTTCATAATGTTGAAAGAAATTCTAACTTCTGACAATTATTGGCGAAGATACATCCGTTTGAATTTGGAAACAGAAACTTAAAACGTCAATTTCTCGAAATGACTTCGAGACTACATATTTTCAGCTTTTGATGCAGAATCAAAATATATAAAAAGGGCTTCATAATGTTGAAAGAAATTCTAACTTCTGACAATTATTGGCGAAGATACATCCGTTTGAATTTGGAAACAGAAACTTAAAACGTCAATTTCTCGAAATGACTTCGAGACTACATATTTTCAGCTTTTGATGCAGAGTCAAAATATATAAAAAGGGCTTCATAATGTTGAAAGAAATTCTAACTTCTGACAATTATTGGCGAAGATACATCCGTTTGAATTTGGAAACAGAAACTTAAAACGTCAATTTCTCGAAATGACTTCGAGACTACATATTTTCAGCTTTTGATGCAGGGTCAAAATATATAAAAAGGGCTTCATAATGTTGAAAGAAATTCTAACTTCTGACAATTATTGGCGAAGATACATCCGTTTGAATTTGGAAACAGAAACTTAAAACGTCAATTTCTCGAAATGACTTCGAGACTACTATTTTCAGCTTTTGATGCATAGTCAAAATATATAAAAAGGGCTTCATAATGTTGAAAGAAATTCTAACTTCTGACAATTATTGGCGAAGATACATCCGTTTGAATTTGGAAACAGAAACTTAAAACGTCAATTTCTCGAAATGACTTCGAGACTACATATTTTCAGCTTTTGATGCAGAATCAAAATATATAAAAAGGGCTTCATAATGTTGAAAGAAATTCTAACTTCTGACAATTATTGGCGAAGATACATCCGTTTGAATTTAGAAACCGAAACTTAAAACGTCAATTTCTCGAAATGACTTCGAGACTACATATTTTCAGCCTTTGATGCATAGTCAAAATATATAAAAAGGGCTTCATAATGTTGAAAGAAATTCTAACTTCTGACAATTATTGGCGAAGATACATCCGTTTGAATTTGGAAACAGAAACTTAAAACGTCAATTTCTCGAAATGACTTCGAGACTACATATTTTCAGCTTTTGATGCAGAGTCAAAATATATAAAAAGGGCTTCATAATGTTGAAAGAAATTCTAACTTCTGACAATTATTGGCGAAGATACATCCGTTTGAATTTGGAAACAGAAACTTAAAACGTCGATTTCTCGAAATGACTTCGAGACTACATATTTTCAGCTTTTGATGCAGAATCAAAATATATAAAAAGGGCTTCATAATGTTGAAAGAAATTGTAAGTTCTGACAATTATTGGCGAAGATACATCCGTTTGAATTTGGAAACAGAAACTTAAAACGTCAATTTCTCGAAATGACTTCGAGACAACATATTTTCAGCTTTTGATGCAGAATCAAAATATACAAAAAGGGCTGCATAATTGTGAAAGAAATTCTAACTTTTGACAATTATTGGCGAAGATACGTCCGTTTGAATTTGGAAACAGAAACTTAAAACGTCAATTTCTCGAAATGACTTCGAGACTACATATTTTCAGCTTTTGGTGCAGAGTCAAAATATATAAAAAGGGCTTCATAATGTTGAAAGAAATTCTAACTTCTGACAATTATTGCTGAAGATACATCCGTTTGAATTTGGAAACAGAAACTTAAAACGTCAATTTCTCGAAATGACTTCGAGACTACATATTTTCAGCTTTTGATGCAGAATCAAAATATATAAAAAGGGCTTCATAATGTTGAAAGAAATTCTAACTTCTGACAATTATTGGCGAAGATACATCCGTTTGAATTTGGAAACAGAAACTTAAAACGTCAATTTCTCGAAATGACTTCCAGACTACATATTTTCAGCCTTTGATGCATAGTCAAAATATATAAAAAGGGCTTCATAATGTTGAAAGAAATTCTAACTTCTGACAATTATTGGCGAAGATACGTCCGTTTGAATTTGGAAACAGAAACTTAAAACGTCAATTTCTCGAAATGACTTCGAGACTACATATTTTCAGCTTTTGATGCAGAATCAAAATATATAAAAATGGCTTCATAATGTTGAAAGAAATTCTAACTTCTGACAATTATTGGCGAAGATACATCCGTTTGAATTTGGAAACCGAAACTTAATATGTCAATTTTTTCGAAATGACTTCGAGACTACATATTTTCAGCTTTTGATGCAGAATCAAAATATATAAAAAGGGCTTCATAATGTTGAAAGAAATTCTAACTTCTGACAATTATTGGCGAAGATACATCCGTTTGAATTTGGAAACAGAAACTTAAAACGTCAATTTCTCGAAATGACTTCGAGACTACATATTTTCAGCTTTTGATGCAGAGTCAAAATATTATTATTATTATTATTATTAGGGGGGAAGCTGCACCGCGACCTATTTGATCTATTGTGCCCCCCTTCTGAGCCTATAGCTCTTCCATCAGCCCCAACTCCCTTACGAACGTGAGGATCTTTGTTGGGTTGAGGTCTACTATGTCTTTGTAATTCAAAACATGCGCCCCTAGGATGCTGCTTCTTCTTCTAATTAAGGCGACACATTCTACCAGGATGTGCATCGAGGATTCCTCCTCTCTTTCACAAAACCTGCAGAGATCGCTACTATATATACCCAATTTTGTCAGGTGACTCCTTAGTCTACAGTGTCCTGTCAATAGACCGGTAAGTATCCTAAGGTTGTTCTTTCCCATGGTTATAATCTGTTTAAAACGTACAAGATTATAACCACCAAGGAGGCATCTGGCTTGTCGGAGTCCTACTGCCTCTGACCAGCTCTGATGCCGTCTCTGTCTCTCCTCGTTTCTAAGTTCCAGTCGTATAGTGTGTCTCCCTATGCCACAATACGGTTCTGGTCCTGTTAGGGGCCTTTCTGCCCCCATTCTTGCTTGCTTGTCAGCCGCCTCGTTTCCCGCTATGTCCCTGTGACCCGGGACCCATCGTAGGGTGAGCCTGTTGTGAGTCCCGAGCAGGTCTAGCTTTGAACGAACTTCATGGACTACCTTCGATGTTATCTTAGTCCCATCTTAGGATGGATATATCCGTATTCCGATAGTTACGTTCTATGTTGATGTCCGCACATCTCCCTATCGCACACACCTCAGCCTGAAATATGCTGGTGTGCGTTCCCAGGGATTCATGGTAAAATACCCGAGGACCCACCACTCCAAGGCCGGTGCCCTGATTCGTGAGTGATCCATCGGTGTACCATTTTATGGTGTGCGGTTTCATGGGATGGACTTCATCCAGAGTTGTCCATTCCCTTTTACTACTCATACGAACTGTGAAATTTCGCTCGAATATGTATTCGGCTGCCATTTCGTCCCTAGGTTGCGTCAGTAGGGGTAGTTCGTTTGAAAGGAGTTGGGCATCCTTGTGGCTTAGGATATGGTTGCCCCCAACTCCTTCTGCTGATATCCTGAGAAGCGTAGCTTTCTGCTTGAGCCTTATGATATGGTGGAGTGGTGTGAGCTCCATTAAAGCTTCAAGGGCCATTGTAGGGCAGGTGCGCATAGCTCCTGTCATACATACGCAGGCCATTCTTTGCAACTTTTGTAGTTGTTTCTTCACGGTGATCATCCGCGCCCTGTCACCCCATGCAACCACCCCATAGGTTAACATGGGTCTTACTACCATCAGGTACAGCCATCTTAATATTTTTGGTGATGTTCCCCATGATTTGCCGGCAATACTACGACATGCATAAAGCGCCCTGGAGCACTTTAATATCGTGTTTTGCACATGGGTGCCAAAGTTAAGTCTGCTGTCAAAAGTGACTCCCAGGTATTTGACCTCCCTACTTGTTTCTAGTAGGGTCCCTGAGAGCCATATTTGTCTCATCCTCTGTAACTTATGTCGTCTGGTAAAGGGAACGATGACTGTTTTCGTAGGGTTTAGGTTGAGTCCAACCTCCCTACACCAGTCATACGTTATCCTTATCCCTGACTGGACTATGTCACAGAGTGATTCTTCAAATTTGCCTCGCGCTATGATAACAATGTCATCGGCATAACCTTGACATTGAATACCACTGTTGGCAAGTCTGTTTAGTAGTTCGTCTACTAACAGACTCCAGAGTAGCGGAGACAACACCCCCCTTGGGGACAGCCTTTGGTGGTTAGGACTGTTACAGTGCTATCATGTAATGATGCCGTGGCTTGTCTGGACCGTAGCAGTGCCATTATCCATCTGCTGGTGGTATGGTCCAGGCCTCTTCTTTCAAGAGTAGCATTGATTGCATCGTGAGATGTGTTATCAAAGGCACCTTCTATATCTAAGAAGGCGCACAGTGCTACTTCCTTATTATCAATTGCCGCACTCAAAGTACGTCGCAGCTGATAAAGTGCTGTGTCCGTGGACCTGCCTACTCTGTATGCATGCTGCGTTGGGTGCAGCGGCCTTTGCTTAAGCAAAGTGCTTCTGATTTTATAGTCCACCAGCTTTTCCAACGTTTTCAGTAAAAACGATGTTAAGCTGATGGGTCTGAAGGACTTTGGGCTGGTAATGTTTTTCTTCCCTGCCTTGGGGATGAAGACTACCCTAGCTCTTCTCCATGCGCCCGGTATGTATCCGAGGGCTAGACTACTTACTAATGCTTTTCTAATCAAAATATATAAAAAGGGCTTCATAATGTTGAAAGAAATTCTAACTTCTGACAATTATTGGCGAAGATACATCCGTTTGAATTTGGAAACAGAAACTTAAAACGTCAATTTCTCGAAATGACTTCGAGACTACATATTTTCAGCCTTTGATGCATAGTCAAAATATATAAAAAGGGCTTCATAATGTTGAAAGAAATTCTAACTTCTGACAATTATTGGCGAAGATACATCCGTTTGAATTTGGAAACAGAAACTTAAAACGTCAATTTCTCGAAATGACTTCGAGACTACATATTTTCAGCTTTTGAGGCAGAGTCAAAATATATAAAAATGGCTTCATAATGTTGAAAGAAATTCTAACTTCTGACAATTATTGGCGAAGATACATCCGTTTGAATTTGGAAACAGAAACTTAAAACGTCAATTTCGCGAAATGACAACGAGACTTTCAGCTTTTGATGCAGTATCAAAATATATAAAAAGGGCTTCATAATGTTGAAAGAAATTCTAACTTCTGACAATTATTGGCGAAGATACATCCGTTTGAATTTGGAAACAGAAACTTAAAACGTCAATTTCTCGAAATGACTTCGAGACTACATATTTTCAGCTTTTGATGCAGGGTCAAAATATATAAAAAGGGCTTCATAATGTTGAAAGAAATTCTAACTTCTGACAATTATTGGCGAAGATACATCCGTTTGAATTTGGAAACAGAAACTTAAAACGTCAATTTCTCGAAATGACTTCGAGACTACATATTTTCAGCTTTTGATGCAGGGTCAAAATATATAAAAAGGGCTTCATAATGTTGAAAGAAATTCTAACTTCTGACAATTATTGGCGAAGATACATCCGTTTGAATTTGGAAACAGAAACTTAAAACGTCAATTTCTCGAAATGACTTCGAGACTACATATTTTCAGCTTTTGATGCAGAGTCAAAATATATAAAAAGGGCTTCATAATGTTGAAAGAAATTCTAACTTCTGACAATTATTGGCGAAGATACATCCGTTTGAATTTGGAAACAGAAACTTAAAACGTCAATTTCTCGAAATGACTTCGAGACTACATATTTTCAGCTTTTGATGCAGAATCAAAATATATAAAAAGGGCTTCATAATGTTGAAAGAAATTCTAACTTCTGACAATTATTGGCGAAGATACATCCATTTGAATTTGGAAACAGAAACTTAAAACGTCAATTTCTCGAAATGACTTCGAGACTACATATTTTCAGCTTTTGATGCAGAGTCAAAATATATAAAAAGGGCTTCATAATGTTGAAAGAAATTCTAACTTCTGACAATTATTGGCGAAGATACATCCGTTTGAATTTGGAAACAGAAACTTAAAACGTCAATTTCTCGAAATGTCTTCGAGACTACATATTTTCAGCTTTTGATGCAGGGTCAAAATATATAAAAAGGGCTTCATAATGTTGAAAGAAATTCTAACTTCTGACAATTATTGGCGAAGATACATCCTTTTGAATTTGGAAACAGAAACTTAAAACGTCAATTTCTCGAAATGACTTCGAGACTACATATTTTCAGCTTTTGATGCAGAATCAAAATATATAAAAAGGGGTTCATAATGTTGAAAGAAATTCTAACTTCTGACAATTATTGGCGAAGATACATCCGTTTGAATTTGGAAACAGAAACTTAAAACGTCAATTTCTCGAAATGACTTCGAGACTACATATTTTCAGCTTTTGATGCAGGATCAAAATATATAAAAAGGGCTTCATAATGTTGAAAGAAATTCTAACTTCTGACAATTATTGACGAAGATACATCCGTTTGAATTTGGAAACAGAAACTTAAAACGTCAATTTCTCGAAATGACTTCGAGACTACATATTTTCAGCTTTTGATGCAGAATCAAAATATATAAAAAGGGCTTCATAATGTTGAAAGAAATTCTAACTTCTGACAATTATTGGCGAAGATACATCCGTTTGAATTTGGAAACAGAAACTTAAAACGTCAATTTCTCGAAATGACTTCGAGACTACATATTTTCAGCTTTTGATGCAGAATCAAAATATATAAAAAGGGCTTCATAATGTTGAAAGAAATTCTAACTTCTGACAATTATTGGCGAAGATACATCCGTTTGAATTTGGAAACAGAAACTTAAAACGTCAATTTCTCGAAATGACTTCGAGACTACATATTTTCAGCTTTTGATGCAGAATCAAAATATATAAAAAGGGCTTCATAATGTTGAAAGAAATTCTAACTTCTGACAATTATTGGCGAAGATACATCCGTTTGAATTTGGAAACAGAAACTTAAAACGTCAATTTCTCGAAATGACTTCGAGACTACATATTTTCAGCTTTTGATGCAGAGTCAAAATATATAAAAAGGGCTTCATAATGTTGAAAGAAATTCTAACTTCTGACAATTATTGGCGAAGATACATCCGTTTGAATTTGGAAACAGAAACTTAAAACGTCAATTTCTCGAAATGACTTCGAGACTACATATTTTCAGCTTTTGATGCAGTAGTCAAAATATATAAAAAGGGCTTCATAATGTTGAAAGAAATTCTAACTTCTGACAATTATTGGCGAAGATACATCCGTTTGAATTTGGAAACAGAAACTTAAAACGTCAATTTCTCGAAATGACTTCGAGACTACATATTTTCAGCTTTTGATGCAGAGTCAAAATATATAAAAAGGGCTTCATAATGTTGAAAGAAATTCTAACTTCTGACAATTATTGGCGAAGATACATCCGTTTGAATTTGGAAACAGAAACTTAAAACGTCAATTTCTCGAAATGACTTCGAGACTACATATTTTCAGCTTTTGATGCAGAATCAAAATATATAAAAAGGGCTTCATAATGTTGAAAGAAATTCTAACTTCTGACAATTATTGGCGAAGATACATCCGTTTGAATTTGGAAACAGAAACTTAAAACGTCAATTTCTCGAAATGACTTCGAGACTACATATTTTCAGCTTTTGATGCAGAGTCAAAATATATAAAAAGGGCTTCATAATGTTGAAAGAAATTCTAACTTCTGACAATTATTGGCGAAGATACATCCGTTTGAATTTGGAAACAGAAACTTAAAACGTCAATTTCTCGAAATGACTTCGAGACTACATATTTTCAGCTTTTGATGCAGAGTCAAAATATATAAAAAGGGCTTCATAATGTTGAAAGAAATTCTAACTTCTGACAATTATTGGCGAAGATACATCCGTTTGAATTTGGAAACAGAAACTTAAAACGTCAATTTCTCGAAATGACTTCGAGACTACATATTTTCAGCTTTTGATGCAGGGTCAAAATATATAAAAAGGGCTTCATAATGTTGAAAGAAATTCTAACTTCTGACAATTATTGGCGAAGATACATCCGTTTGAATTTGGAAACAGAAACTTAAAACGTCAATTTCTCGAAATGACTTCGAGACTACATATTTTCAGCTTTTGATGCAGAATCAAAATATATAAAAAGGGCTTCATAATGTTGAAAGAAATTCTAACTTCTGACAATTATTGGCGAAGATACATCCGTTTGAATTTGGAAACAGAAACTTAAAACGTCAATTTCTCGAAATGACTTCGAGACTACATATTTTCAGCTTTTGATGCAGAGTCAAAATATATAAAAAGGGCTTCATAATGTTGAAAGAAATTCTAACTTCTGACAATTATTGGCGAAGATACATCCGTTTGAATTTGGAAACAGAAACTTAAAACGTCAATTTCTCGAAATGACTTCGAGACTACCTATTTTCAGCTTTTGATGCAGAGTCAAAATATATAAAAAGGGCTTCATAACATTGAAAGAAACTAAAACTTTTGACAATTATTGGCGAAGATACAACCGTTTGAAATTGGAAGCAGAAACTTAAAACGTTAATTTCTCGAATTGACTTCGAGACTACATATTTTCAGCTTTTGATGCAGGGTCAAAATATATAAAAAGGGCTTCATAATGTTGAAAGAAATTCTAACTTCTGACAATTATTGGCGAAGATACATCCGTTTGAATTTGGAAACAGAAACTTAAAACGTCAATTTCTCGAAATGACTTCGAGACTACATATTTTCAGCTTTTGATGCAGGGTCAAAATATATAAAAAGGGCTTCATAATGTTGAAACAAATTCTAACTTCTGACAATTATTGGCGAAGATACATCCGTTTGAATTTGGAAACAGAAACTTAAAACGTTAATTTCTCGAAATGACTTCGAGACTACATATTTTCAGCTTTTGATGCAGAGTCAAAAGACATAAAAAGGGCTTCATAATGTTGAAAGAAATTCTGACTTCTGACAATTATTGGCGAAGATACATCCGTTTGAATTTGGAAACAGAAACTTAAAACGTCAATTTCTCGAAATGACTTCGAGACTACATATTTTCAGCTTTTGAGGCAGAGTCAAAATATATAAAAAGGGCTTCATAATGATGAAAGAAATTCTAACTTCTGACAATTATTGGCGAAGATACATCCATTTGAATTTGGAAACAGAAACTTAAAACGTCAATTTCGCGAAATGACTTCGAGACTACATATTTTCAGCTTTTGATGCAGAATCAAAATATATAAAAAGGGCTTCATAATGTTGAAAGAAATTCTAACTTCTGACAATTATTGGCGAAGATACATCCATTTGAATTTGGAAACCGAAACTTAAAACGTCAATTTCTCGAAATGACTTCGAGACTACCCATTTTCAGCTTTTGATGCAGAGTCAAAATATATAAAAAGGGCTTCATAATGTTGAAAGAAATTCTAACTTCTGACAATTATTGGCGAAGATACATCCGTTTGAATTTGGAAACAGAAACTTAAAACGTCAATTTCTTGAAATGACTTCGAGACTACATATTTTCAGCTTTTGATGCATAGTCAAAATATAAAAAAAAGGGCTTCATAATGTTGAAAGAAATTCTAACTTCTGAAAATTATTGGCGAAAATACATCCGTTTGAAATTGGGAACAGAAACTTAAAACGTCAATTTCTCGAAATGACTTCGAGACTACATATTTTCAGCTTTTGATGCAGAGTCAAAATATATAAAAAGTGCTTCATAATGTTGAAAGAAATTCTAACTTCTGACAATTATTGGCGAAGATACATCCGTTTGAATTTGGAAACAGAAACTTAAAACGTCAATTTCTCGAAATGACTTCGAGACTACATATTTTCAGCTTTTGATGCAAAATCAATATATATAAAAAGGCTTCATAATGTTGAAAGAAATTCTAACTTCTGACAATTATTGGCGAAGATACATCCGTTTGAATTTGGAAACAGAAACTTAAAACGTCAATTTCTCAAATTGACTTCGAGACTACATATTTTCAGCTTTTGATGCAGAATCAAAATATATAAAAAGGGCTTCATAATGTTGAAAGAAATTCTAACTTCTGACAATTATTGGCGAAGATACATCCGTTTGAATTTGGAAACAGAAACTTAAAACGTCAATTTCTCGAAATGACTTCGAGACTACATATTTTCAGCTTTTGAGGCAGAGTCAAAATATATAAAAAGGGCTTCATAATGTTGAAAGAAATTCTAACTTCTGACAATTATTGGCGAAGATACATCCGTTTGAATTTGGAAACAGAAACTTAAAACGTCAATTTCGCGAAATGACAACGAGACTTTCAGCTTTTGATGCAGTATCAAAATATATAAAAAGGGCTTCATAATGTTGAAAGAAATTCTAACTTCTGACAATTATTGGCGAAGATACATCCGTTTGAATTTGGAAACAGAAACTTAAAACGTCAATTTCTCGAAATGACTTCGAGACTACATATTTTCAGCTTTTGATGCAGGGTCAAAATATATAAAAAGGGCTTCATAATGTTGAAAGAAATTCTAACTTCTGACAATTATTGGCGAAGATACATCCGTTTGAATTTGGAAACAGAAACTTAAAACGTCAATTTCTCGAAATGACTTCGAGACTACATATTTTCAGCTTTTGATGCAGGGTCAAAATATATAAAAAGGGCTTCATAATAGTGAAAGAAATTCTAACTTCTGACAATTATTGGCGAAGATACATCCGTTTGAATTTGGAAACAGAAACTTAAAACGTCAATTTCTCGAAATGACTTCGAGACTACATATTTTCAGCTTTTGATGCAGAATCAAAATATATAAAAAGGGCTTCATAATGTTGAAAGAAATTCTAACTTCTGACAATTATTGGCGAAGATACATCCATTTGAATTTGGAAACAGAAACTTAAAACGTCAATTTCTCGAAATGACTTCGAGACTTTCAGCTTTTGATGCAGAGTCAAAATATATAAAAAGTGCTTCATAATGTTGAAAGAAATTCTAACTTCTGACAATTATTGGCGAAGATACATCCGTTTGAATTTGGAAACAGAAACTTAAAACGTCAATTTCTCGAAATGACTTCGAGACTACATATTTTCAGCTTATGAGGCAGAGTCAAAATATATAAAAAGGGCTTCATAATAGTGAAAGAAATTCTAACTTCTGACAATTATTGGCGAAGATACATCCGTTTGAATTTGGAAACAGAAACTTAAAACGTCAATTTCGCGAAGTGACTTCGAGACCACATATTTTCAGCTTTTGATGCAGAATCAAAATATATAAAAAGGGCTTCATAATGTTGAAAGAAATTCTAACTTCTGACAATTATTGGCGAAGATACATCCATTTGAATTTGGAAACAGAAACTTAAAACGTCAATTTCTCGAAATGACTTCGAGACTTTCAGCTTTTGATGCAGAGTCAAAATATATAAAAAGGGCTTCATAATGTTGAAAGAAATTCTAACTTCTGACAATTATTGGCGAAGATACATCCGTTTGAATTTGGAAACAGAAACTTAAAACGTCAATTTCTCGAAATGACTTCGAGACTACATATTTTCAGCTTTTGATGCAGAATCAAAATATATAAAAAGGGCTTCATAATGTTGAAAGAAATTCTAACTTCTGACAATTATTGGCGAAGATACATCCGTTTGAATTTGGAAACAGAAACTTAAAACGTCAATTTCTCGAAATGACTTCGAGACTACATATTTTCAGCTTTTGAGGCAGAGTCAAAATATATAAAAAGGGCTTCATAATGTTGAAAGAAATTCTAACTTCTGACAATTATTGGCGAAGATACATCCGTTTGAATTTGGAAACAGAAACTTAAAACGTCAATTTCTCGAAATGACTTCGAGACTACATATTTTCAGCTTATGATGCAGAGTCAAAATATATAAAAAGGGCTTCATAATGTTGAAAGAAATTCTAACTTCTGACAATTATTGGCGAAGATACATCCGTTTGAATTTGGAAACAGAAACTTAAAACGTTAATTTCTCGAATTGACTTCGAGACTACATATTTTCAGCTTTTGATGCAGAATCAAAATATATAAAAAGGGGCTTCATAATGTTGAAAGAAATTCTGACTTCTGACAATTATTGGCGAAGATACATCCGTTTGAATTTGGAAACAGAAACTTAAAACGTCAATTACTCGAAATGACTTCGAGACTACATATTTTCAGCTTTTGATGCAGAATCAAAATATATAAAAAGGGCTTCATAATGTTGAAAGAAATTCTAACTTCTGACAATTATTGGCGAAGATACATCCGTTTGAATTTGGAAACAGAAACTTAAAACGTCAATTTCTCGAAATGACTTCGAGACTACATATTTTCAGCTTTTGATGCAGAATCAAAATATATAAAAAGGGCTTCATAATGTTGAAAGAAATTCTAACTTCTGACAATTATTGGCGAAGATACATCCGTTTGAATTTGGAAACAGAAACTTAAAACGTCAATTTCTCGAAATGACTTCGAGACTACATATTTTCAGCTTTTGATGCAGAATCAAAATATGTAAAAAGGGCTTCATAATTCTGAAAGAAATTCTAACTTCTGACAATTATTGGCGAAGATACATCCGTTTGAATTTGGAAACAGAAACTTAAAACATCAATTTCTCGAAATGACTTCGAGACTACATATTTTCAGCTTTTGATGCAGAGTCAAAATATATAAATAGGGCTTCATAATGTTGAAAGAAATTCCAACTTCTGACAATTATTGGCGAAGATACATCCGTTTGAATTTGGAAACAGAAACTTAAAACGTCAATTTCTCGAAATGACTTCGAGACTACATATTTTCAGCCTTTGATGCAGAATCAAAATATATAAAAAGGGCTTCATAATGTTGAAAGAAATTCTAACTTCTGACAATTATTGGCGAAGATACATCCGTTTGAATTTGGAAACAGAAACTTAAAACGTCAATTTCTCGTAATGACTTCGAGACTACATATTTTAAGCGTTTGATGCAGAGTCAAATTATATAAAAAGGGCTTCATAATGTTGAAAGAAATTCTAACTTCTGACAATTATTGGCGAAGATACATCCGTTTGAATTTGGAAACAGAAACTTAAAACGTCAATTTCTCGAAATGACTTCGAGACTACATATTTTCAGCTTTTGATGCAGAGTCAAAATATATAAAAAGGACTTCATAATGTTGAAAGAAATTCTAACTTCTGACAATTATTGGCGAAGATACATCCGTTTGAATTTGGAAACAGAAACTTAAAACGTCAATTTCTCGAAATGACTTCGAGACTACATATTTTCAGCTTTTGATGCAGGGTCAAAATATATAAAAAGGGCTTCATAATGTTGAAAGAAATTCTAACTTCTGACAATTATTGGCGAAGATACATCCGTTTGAATTTGGAAACAGAAACTTAAAACGTCAATTTCTCGAAATGACTTCGAGACTGCATATTTTCAGCTTTTGATGCAGAGTCAAAATATATAAAAAGGGCTTCATAATCTTGAAAGAAATTCTAACTTCTGACAATTATTGGCGAAGATACATCCGTTTGAATTTGGAAACAGAAACTTAAAACGTCAATTTCTCGAAATGACTTCGAGACTACATATTTTCAGCTTATGATGCAGAATCAAAATATATAAAAAGGGCTTCATAATGTTGAAAGAAATTCTAACTTCTGACAATTATTGGCGAAGATACATCCGTTTGAATTTGGAAACAGAAACTTAAAACGTCAATTTCTCGAAATGACTTCGAGACTACATATTTTCAGCTTTTGATGCAGAATCAAAATATATAAAAAGGGGCTTCATAATGTTGAAAGAAATTCTGACTTCTGACAATTATTGGCGAAGATACATCCGTTTGAATTTGGAAACAGAAACTTAAAACGTCAATTTCTCGAAATGACTTCGAGACTACATATTTTCAGCTTTTGATGCAGAATCAAAATATATAAAAAGGGCTTCATAATGTTGAAAGAAATTCTAACTTCTGACAATTATTGGCGAAGATACATCCGTTTGAATTTGGAAACAGAAACTTAAAACGTCAATTTCTCGAAATGACTTCGAGACTACATATTTTCAGCTTTTGATGCAGAATCAAAATATATAAAAAGGGCTTCATAATGTTGAAAGAAATTCTAACTTCTGACAATTATTGGCGAAGATACATCCGTTTGAATTTGGAAACAGAAACTTAAAACGTCAATTTCTCGAAATGACTTCGAGACTACATATTTTCAGCTTTTGATGCAGAATCAAAATATGTAAAAAGGGCTTCATAATGTTGAAAGAAATTCTAACTTCTGACAATTATTGGCGAAGATACATCCGTTTGAATTTGGAAACAGAAACTTAAAACGTCAATTTCTCGAAATGACTTCGAGACTACATATTTTCAGCTTTTGATGCAGAGTCAAAATAAATAAGAAGGGCTTCATAATGTTGAAAGAAATTCTAACTTCTGACAATTATTGGCGAAGATACATCCGTATGAATTTGGAAACAGAAACTTAAAACGTCAATTTCGCGAAATGACTTCGAGACTACATATTTTCAGCCTTTGATGCAGAATCAAAATATATAAAAAGGGCTTCATAATGTTGAAAGAAATTCTAACTTCTGACAATTATTGGCGAAGATACATCCGTTTGAATTTGGAAACAGAAACTTAAAACGTCAATTTCTCGAAATGACTTCGAGACTACATATTTTAAGCTTTTGAAGCAGAGTCAAATAATATAAAAAGGGCTTCATAATGTTGAAAGAAATTCTAACTTCTGACAATTATTGGCGAAGATACATCCGTTTGAATTTGGAAACAGAAACTTAAAACGTCAATTTCTCGAAATGACTTCGAGACTACATATTTTCAGCTTTTGATGCAGAGTCAAAATATATAAAAAGGGCTTCATAATGTTGAAAGAAATTCTAACTTCTGACAATTATTGGCGAAGATACATCCGTTTGAATTTGGAAACAGAAACTTAAAACGTCAATTTCTCGAAATGACTTCGAGACTACATATTTTCAGCTTTTGATGCAGGGTCAAAATATATAAAAAGGGCTTCATAATGTTGAAAGAAATTCTAACTTCTGACAATTATTGGCGAAGATACATCCGTTTGAATTTGGAAACAGAAACTTAAAACGTCAATTTCTCGAAATGACTTCGAGACTACATATTTTCAGCTTTTGATGCAGAGTCAAAATATATAAAAAGGGCTTCATAATCCTGAAAGAAATTCTAACTTCTGACAATTATTGGCGAAGATACATCCGTTTGAATTTGGAAACAGAAACTTAAAACGTCAATTTCTCGAAATGACTTCGAGACTACATATTTTCAGCTTTTGATGCAGAATCAAAATATATAAAAAGGGCTTCATAATGTTGAAAGAAATTCTAACTTCTGACAATTATTGGCGAAGATACATCCGTTTGAATTTGGAAACAGAAACTTAAGAACGTCAATTTCTCGAAATGACTTCGAGACTACATATTTTCAGCTTTTGATGCAGAATCAAAATATATAAAAAGGGCTTCATAATGTTGAAAGAAATTCTAACTTCTGACAATTATTGGCGAAGATACATCCGTTTGAATTTGGAAACAGAAACTTAAAACGTCAATTTCTCGAAATGACTTCGAGACTACATATTTTCAGCTTTTGATGCAGAGTCAAAATATATAAAAAGGGCTTCATAATGTTGAAAGAAATTCTAACTTCTGACAATTATTGGCGAAGATACATCCGTTTGAATTTGGAAACAGAAACTTAAAACGTCAATTTCTCGAAATGACTTCGAGACTACATATTTTCAGCTTTTGATGCAGAATCAAAATATATAAAAAGGGCTTCATAATGTTGAAAGAAATTCTAACTTCTGACAATTATTGGCGAAGATACATCCGTTTGAATTTGGAAACAGAAACTTAAAACGTCAATTTCTCGAAATGACTTCGAGACTACATATTTTCAGCTTTTGATGCAGAGTCAAAATATATAAAAAGGGCTTCATAATGTTGAAAGAAATTCTAACTTCTGACAATTATTGGCGAAGATACATCCGTTTGAATTTGGAAACAGAAACTTAAAACGTCAATTTCTCGAAATGACTTCGAGACTACATATTTTCAGCTTTTGATGCAGAGTCAAAATATATAAAAAGGGCTTCATAATGTTGAAAGAAATTCTAACTTCTGACAATTATTGGCGAAGATACATCCGTTTGAATTTGGAAACAGAAACTTAAAACGTCAATTTCTCGAAATGACTTCGAGACTACATATTTTCAGCTTTTGATGCAGGGTCAAAATATATAAAAAGGGCTTCATAATGTTGAAAGAAATTCTAACTTCTGACAATTATTGGCGAAGATACATCCGTTTGAATTTGGAAACAGAAACTTAAAACGTCAATTTCTCGAAATGACTTCGAGACTACATATTTTCAGCTTTTGATGCAGAATCAAAATATATAAAAAGGGCTTCATAATGTTGAAAGAAATTCTAACTTCTGACAATTATTGGCGAAGATACATCCGTTTGAATTTGGAAACAGAAACTTAAAACGTCAATTTCTCGAAATGACTTCGAGACTACATATTTTCAGCTTTTGATGCAGAGTCAAAATATATAAAAAGGGCTTCATAATGTTGAAAGAAATTCTAACTTCTGACAATTATTGGCGAAGATACATCCGTTTGAATTTGGAAACAGAAACTTAAAACGTCAATTTCTCGAAATGACTTCGAGACTACATATTTTCAGCTTTTGATGCAGAATCAAAATATATAAAAAGGGCTTCATAATGTTGAAAGAAATTCTAACTTCTGACAATTATTGGCGAAGATACATCCGTTTGAATTTGGAAACAGAAACTTAAAACGTCAATTTCTCGAAATGACTTCGAGACTACATATTTTCAGCTTTTGATGCAGAATCAAAATATATAAAAAGGGCTTCATAATGTTGAAAGAAATTCTAACTTCTGACAATTATTGGCGAAGATACATCCGTTTGAATTTGGAAACAGAAACTTAAAACGTCAATTTCTCGAAATGACTTCGAGACTACATATTTTCAGCTTTTGATGCAGAGTCAAAATATATAAAAAGGGCTTCATAATGTTGAAAGAAATTCTAACTTCTGACAATTATTGGCGAAGATACATCCGTTTGAATTTGGAAACAGAAACTTAAAACGTCAATTTTCTCGAAATGACTTCGAGACTACATATTTTCAGCTTTTGATGCAGAATCAAAATATATAAAAAGGGCTTCATAATGTTGAAAGAAATTCTAACTTCTGACAATTATTGGCGAAGATACATCCGTTTGAATTTGGAAACAGAAACTTAAAACGTCAATTTCTCGAAATGACTTCGAGACTACATATTTTCAGCTTTTGATGCAGAATCAAAATATATAAAAAGGGCTTCATAATGTTGAAAGAAATTCTAACTTCTGACAATTATTGGCGAAGATACATCCGTTTGAATTTGGAAACAGAAACTTAAAACGTCAATTTCTCGAAATGACTTCGAGACTACATATTTTCAGCTTTTGATGCAGAGTCAAAATATATAAAAGGGGCTTCATAATGTTGAAAGAAATTCTAACTTCTGACAATTATTGGCGAAGATACATCCCTTTGAATTTGGAAACAGAAACTTAAAACGTCAATTTCTCGAAATGACTTCGAGACTACATATTTTCAGCCTTTGATGCAGAGTCAAAAATATAAAAAAAAGGCCTTCATACTGTTGAAAGAAATTCTAACTCTGACAATCATGGCGAAGATTCATCCGTTTGAATTTGGAAACAGAAATTTAAAACGTCAATTTCTCGAAATGACTTCGAGACTACATATTTTCAGCTTTTGATGCAGAGTCAAAATATATAAAAAGGGCTTCATAATGTTGAAAGAAATTCTAACTTCTGACAATTATTGGCGAAGATACATCCGTTTGAATTTGGAAACAGAAACTTAAAACGTCAATTTCTCGAAATGACTTCGAGACTACATATTTTCAGCTTTTGATGCAGAATCAAAATATATAAAAAGGGCTTCATAATGTTGAAAGAAATTCTAACTTCTGACAATTATTGGCGAAGATACATCCGTTTGAATTTGGAAACAGAAACTTAAAAAAACGTCAATTTCTCGAAATGACTTCGAGACTACATATTTTCAGCTTTTGATGCAGAATCAAAATATATAAAAAGGGCTTCATAATGTTGAAAGAAATTCTAACTTCTGACAATTATTGGCGAAGATACATCCGTTTGAATTTGGAAACAGAAACTTAAAACGTCAATTTCTCGAAATGACTTCGAGACTACATATTTTCAGCTTTTGATGCAGAATCAAAATATATAAAAAGGGCTTCATAATGTTGAAAGAAATTCTTAACTTCTGACAATTATTGGCGAAGATACATCCGTTTGAATTTGGAAACAGAAACTTAAAACGTCAATTTCTCGAAATGACTTCGAGACTACATATTTTCAGCTTTTGATGCAGAGTCAAAATATATAAAAAAAGGGCTTCATAATGTTGAAAGAAATTCTAACTTCTGACAATTATTGGCGAAGATACATCCGTTTGAATTTGGAAACAGAAACTTAAAACGTCAATTTCTCGAAATGACTTCGAGACTACATATTTTCAGCTTTTGATGCAGAGTCAAAATATATAAAAAGGGCTTCATAATGTTGAAAGAAATTCTAACTTCTGACAATTATTGGCGAAGATACATCCGTTTGAATTTGGAAACAGAAACTTAAAACGTCAATTTCTCGAAATGACTTCGAGACTACATATTTTCAGCTTTTTGATGCAGAGTCAAAATATATAAAAAGGGCTTCATAATGTTGAAAGAAATTCTAACTTCTGACAATTATTGGCGAAGATACATCCGTTTGAATTTGGAAACAGAAACTTAAAACGTCAATTTCTCGAAATGACTTCGAGACTACATATTTTCAGCTTTTTGATGCAGAATCAAAATATATAAAAAGGGCTTCATAATGTTGAAAGAAATTCTAACTTCTGACAATTATTGGCGAAGATACATCCGTTTGAATTTGGAAACAGAAACTTAAAACGTCAATTTCTCGAAATGACTTCGAGACTACATATTTTCAGCTTTTGATGCAGAATCAAAATATATAAAAAGGGCTTCATAATGTTGAAAGAAATTCTAACTTCTGACAATTATTGGCGAAGATACATCCGTTTGAATTTGGAAACAGAAACTTAAAACGTCAATTTCTCGAAATGACTTCGAGACTACATATTTTCAGCTTTTGATGCATAGTCAAAATATATAAAAAGGGCTTCATAATGTTGAAAGAAATTCTAACTTCTGACAATTATTGGCGAAGATACATCCGTTTGAATTTGGAAACAGAAACTTAAAACGTCAATTTCTCGAATTGACTTCGAGACTACATATTTTCAGCTTTTGATGCAGAGTCAAAATATATAAAAAGGGCTTCATAATGTTGAAAGAAATTCTAACTTCTGACAATTATTGGCGAAGATACATCCGTTTGAATTTGGAAACAGAAACTTAAAACGTCAATTTCTCGAAATGACTTCGCGACTACATATTTTCAGCTTTTTGATGCAGAGTCAAAATATATAAAAAGGGCTTCATAATGTTGAAAGAAATTCTAACTTCTGACAATTATTGGCGAAGATACATCCGTTTGAATTTGGAAACAGAAACTTAAAACGTCAATTTCTCGAATTGACTTCGAGACTACATATTTTCAGCTTTTGATGCAGAGTCAAAAATATATAAAAAGGGCTTCATAATGTTGAAAGAAATTCTAACTTCTGACAATTATTGGCGAAGATACATCCGTTTGAATTTGGAAACAGAAACTTAAAACGTCAATTTCTCGAAATGACTTCGAGACTACATATTTTCAGCTTTTGATGCAGAGTCAAAATATAAAAAAAGGGATTCATAATGTTGAAAGAAATTCTAACTTCTGACAATTATTGGCGAAGATACATCCGTTTGAATTTGGAAACAGAAACTTAAAACGTCAATTTCTCGAAATGACTTCGAGACTACATATTTTCAGCTTTTGATGCAGAGTCAAAATATATAAAAAGGGCTTCATAATGTTGAAAGAAATTCTAACTTCTGACAATTATTGGCGAAGATACATCCGTTTGAATTTGGAAACAGAAACTTAAAACGTCAATTTCCTCGAAATGACTTCGAGACTACATATTTTCAGCTTTTGATGCAGAGTCAAAATATATAAAAAGGGCTTCATAATGTTGAAAGAAATTCTAACTTCTGACAATTATTGGCGAAGATACATCCGTTTGAATTTGGAAACAGAAACTTAAAACGTCAATTTCTCGAAATGACTTCGAGACTACATATTTTCAGCTTTTGATGCAGAGTCAAAATATATAAAAAGGGCTTCATAATGTTGAAAGAAATTCTAACTTCTGACAATTATTGGCGAAGATACATCCGTTTGAATTTGGAAACAGAAACTTAAAACGTCAATTTCTCGAAATGACTTCGAGACTACATATTTTCAGCTTTTGATGCAGAGTCAAAATATATTAAAAAGGGCTTCATAATGTTGAAAGAAATTCTAACTTCTGACAATTATTGGCGAAGATACATCCGTTTGAATTTGGAAACAGAAACTTAAAACGTCAATTTCTCGAAATGACTTCGAGACTACATATTTTCAGCTTTTGATGCAGAGTCAAAATATATAAAAAGGGCTTCATAATGTTGAAAGAAATTCTAACTTCTGACAATTATTGGCGAAGATACATCCGTTTGAATTTGGAAACAGAAACTTAAACGTCAATTTCTCGAAATGACTTCGAGACTACATATTTTCAGCTTTTGATGCAGAATCAAAATATATAAAAAGGGCTTCATAATGTTGAAAGAAATTCTAACTTCTGACAATTATTCGAAGATACATCCGTTTGAATTTGGAAACAGAAACTTAAAACGTCAATTTCTCGAAATGACTTCGAGACTACATATTTTTCAGTTTTGATGCAGAATCAAAATATGGGCAAAGGGCTTCATAATGTTGAAAGAAATTCTAACTTCTGACAATTATTGGCGAAGATACATCCGTTTGAATTTGGAAACAGAAACAAAACGTCAATTTCTCGAAATGACTTCGAGACTACATATTTTCAGCGCCGATGCAGAATCAAAATATATAAAAAGGGCTTCATAATGTTGAAAGAAATTCTAACTTCTGACAATTATTGGCGAAGATACATCCGTTTGAATTTGGAAACAGAAACTTAAAACGTCAATTTCTCGAAATGACTTCGGGGCTAGATATTTTCAGCTTTTTGATGCAGAATCAAAATATAATAAAAGGGCTTCATAATGTTGAAAGAAATTCTAACTTCTGACAATTATTGGCGAAGATACATCCGTTTGAATTTGGAAACAGAAACTTAAAACGTCAATTTCTCGAAATGACTTCGAGACTACATATTTTCAGCTTTTGATGCAGAATCGAAATATATAAAAAGGGCTTCATAATGTTGAAAGAAATTCTAACTTCTGACAATTATTGGCGAAGATACATCCGTTTGAATTTGGAAACAGAAACTTAAAACGCCAATTTCTCGAAATGACTTCAAGACTACATATTTTCAGCTTTTGATGCAAAGTCAAAATATATAAAAAGGGCTTCATAATGTTGAAAAGAAATTCTAACTTCTGACAATTATTGGCGAAGATACATCCGTTTGAATTTGGAAACAGAAACTTAAAACGTCAATTTCTCGAAATGACTTCGAGACTACATATTTTCAGCTTTTGATGCAGAGTCAAAATATATAAAAAGGGCTTCATAATGTTGAAAGAAATTCTAATTTCTGACAATTATTGGCGAAGATACATCCGTTTGAATTTGGAAACAGAAACTTAAAACGTCAATTTCTCGAAATGACTTCGAGACTACATATTTTCAGCTTTTGATGCAAAATCAAAATATATAAAAAGGGCTTCACTTAATGTTGGAAAGAAATTCTAACTGACAATTATTGGCGAAGATACATCCGTTTGAATTTGGAAACAGAAACTTAAAACGTCAATTTCTCGAAATGACTTCGAGACCACATATTTTCAGCTTTTGATGCAGAATCAAAATATATAAAAAGGGCTTCATAATGTTGAAAGAAATTCTAACTTCTGACAATTATTGGCGAAGATACATCCGTTTGAATTTGGAAACAGAAACTTAAAACGTCAATTTCTCGAAATGACTTCGAGACTACATATTTTCAAGCTTTTTGACGCAGAATCAACATATCTAAAAAGGGCTTCATAATGTTGAAAGAAATTCTAACTTCTGACAATTATTGGCGAAGATACATCCGTTTGAATTTGGAAACAGAAACTTAAAACGTCAATTTCTGTAATTGACTTCGAGACTACATAGTTTTCAGCTTTTGATGCAGAATCAAAATATATAAAAAGGGCTTCATAATGTTGAAAGAAATTCTAACTTCTGACAATTATTGGCGAAGATACATCCGTTTGAATTTGGAAACAGAAACTTAAAACGTCAATTTCTCGAAATGACTTCGAGACTACATATTTTCAGCTTTTGATGCAGAGTCAAAATATAGTGGTACGGGCTTCATAATGTTGAAAGAAATTCTAACTTCTGACAATTATTGGCGAAGATACATCCGTTTGAATTTGGAAACCAGAAACTTAAAACGTCAATTTCTCGAATTGACTTCAAGACTACATATTTTCAGCTTTTGATGCATAGTCAAAATATAATAAAAAGGCTTCATAATTCTGAAAGAAATTCCCCCAACTTCTGACAATTATTGGCGAAGATATATCCGTTTGAATTTGGAAACAGAAACTTAAAACGCCAATTTCTCGAAATGACTTCAAGACTACATATTTTCAGCTTTTGATGCAAAGTCAAAATATATAAAAAGGGCTTCATAATGTTGAAAGAAATTCTAACTTCTGACAATTATTGGCGAAGAATACGTCCGTTTGAATTT